>NW_024722703.1:0-15301 GCF_018991925.1 Homarus americanus | reverse complement strand
TAGCGGGCAGAGCGGACTAGGCATTGGGTTAGGTTTTCCATTGACCAGATCGATAAGGGTAAAGAAGGGTGAAACCATAACATGTCTTACTTGATTTATTCCTTATCAAACATACTGGTAAAAAACATATACATGAATTGGCCTTCCTCAGAAGAACAACGGAAATGTGGTTACCCAGATGGGCCCCAGACTCTTACATTGATGGCGTGTCATCCACCTACTTATTGCATAACAATCTGTGACCACCGTACCTCAGTCGTTCCTTCTTACAATATCCCTTAACACATCAGACTGCTCCACCTGTGTGGGATCTAGTACCGTCGGTTATCATACATAGTAGCACCATCTCAACACACCTGTTACACTCCATACCTGCAAGTATGTGACTCCTTGTGACTTTTAGGTATACACAACAGGCACCTCGTTCGCACACCGCCCTCGGTGGGTAAAGACGAGGGCTTCACCTAGAGACATACCAGCACTATTTCTACGCCTGGTATTATAGGTCGCTCCAAGTGACGACCGCAGAGTTTCTCACGGTCTCCTTAGTTGTGACTATTCATTTGGAGTGGTGCGCTGGAAATCCACAGGTTCACAGTGGATTGGCATAGCGGGGAGTAGTCCCCACCTGTTGTGACGCTCAAAGGGACAATGGCGGCCGGGCGGCAAGGTACTCCGACCACATGGCACCTGAGGTGACGGTAGAACGAGGAAGACTCAGAAATAATGCCTGACGGGCGGTTATCCCACCCCTTAACACATTCCTATCACACTTATATATCCGGCAAAGCTTTAAACTGTAGTAACTTCTATTTATCAACCTTAATTATAGGGCGGGATATAGCCCGCTAGGACACTGACCTGAGGTGACGGTAGAACGAGGAAGACTGAGGGCAGTGCCCCGCCGCTCCTCGTCACATAGGCCTACAGTTTCCAATCCTCAATTTACACTTTTGTTTCTTATGGTTCTCACCTGAACACTTTTCGGTATATTGTCACTCATGTCTTATAAACACATATTTTAATCCTAAATTACACACTAAGGTAAGGTCTTGGTTTGCTAGTGCTTGGGTAAATGCATGGGATTATAATATCAACGTGGCATCTGAGGCGGGTACATGACGCGCCTTGAAACAAAGGCTGAATGTTCATGGCGGGGGTGTATCAACTTCACTTAAAACTGTAATGAGGGATCCTCCTCTCACACATTGCACTATTTGAACACAGACATAAGATTCTCTGATCACTGTACCTGTCGTGGGTATATGTCACGTGAGGCTACGAGGTGTATTAAATTCATACCGACGCATACACGATATTTCCTTTCAAGTATAGTTTCTGGATCACTGTCAACACCTCACATAGTTCTGATACATTTATCCCTTTTCCAGATCATTGTTCTCATGTATTTTCATATGATATCTGTTGGAGTTATGTTCGCTACACGCTCACAGACGTAAATAGTAAGACCTTCAAACCCTGCTCCACACTTAGTCTTACAGTACACTAGTCCGGCTCAACTGGACTTTAACATTCATCTTATGGATACCCTGAGTGATCCTTAATGCTATGAATACATACACTTAATATGACATAACTGTACCTGGGTACAATACAACACGTGGTCTAGGAACCTTGAGTAGGTGAGTTGTCCTTTATCAATGTTTCCCGTTTTCTGAGGTTCTACAAGCGCGGTGCATTTGAATGTTATGTAGCGTAATATGAATTAAATGGGGTTTTTAGGGATGACAATGATGTGCGCAGTACACTGGGAAGTGGCAGCGTGAGTCCAAGCGTGATGTAGAGAGAGCTGGTTGGTGAGGGTGCTCAGAGAAGGACCAGCTTGTGGGTCGCCAATAGTTGTCAACTTAGCGACTTTGTAGCTAGATCTAGAGCTTTTTGTTTTTTTCTAGAGACATTTTAGAGCGATTTGCGACTTGTCGCAAATCTAGAGATATCCACAGAAATCTAGCGACTTTCTGGATACTTTTGGACTGTCCATGAAAACTCAGTTTTCCTAATTTCGAGCCATAATATATAGCAACGGGGTTACAGGGACAATAAATAATAAGAAAAGTTTAATACATTTGAACGGGTCTTGGTACAGAAGGGACACGTCTATTTCCTGATCACTTGATGTCAGCCCGTCCATGCATCTAACACCCTAAAATTGTGGTCAGAAGTGGCAAATTACAGAGATGCGACAGGTGAAAACCCTTACCATGATCTGGCTGAAATTGCACTCGCTGCCTTATCTCTTCCGCATTCAAACGCAGATGTAGAGCGCACATTTAGTAATATGAACTTTGTGAAATCAAAATTGCGCAACAAAATGAAACTATCGACATTAAAGGCAATTCTTACAATAAAGTATGGGTTAAAATGACAGAACACCTGTTGTGCAAGTTATGAACTTCCTAGTGATATTTTAAGAAAGATAGGGACTGTGGAGGCATACAGTTACAAGAGAACCTGAACCAAGCACTTCACATGCTTCCACCTCTACAGTTGTTCACACTACCAAGAGGACTGGGATGCAATTACTATTGAATAATAGGTAAGTGTGCACATTAAACTTTAAAAAAAATAATATTTTTATTTTTACATAATGCATTTTATTTATACTCCGTCCATTATAGTCGGCATTATGAAAATATAATTTGCATCAAATTACTGATGGGGAGGAATAATAGCTAGCGACTTTCCATGGAAGATTTAGCGACATTTAGCTACTTTTAGGTACCAGCCTAGCGACATTTGAAAATCCGAGTTGGCAACCCTGGTGTTGATCTCAGTTGTTGTATCTGTGTATATTTAGAAGCTGAATCACGTTATGACAGTTCTGTGGGAGACGCGAGGTCTTTATTGAGGGATAAAAGGTAAATACTGTATAGATTTTTTAACCATACTTCCTGGATGTATGCATAAAGGTATTGTTCATGTATTTTATGTATCAGAAATGAGAATGTTCATGGATTAAGTTGTAGAATAAGAGTATAAGAAGTGCAAAGTTTATGTTGTAAGAAAATTTTATTTCATTACTGACGGACTTTTATGAGATAAACCATTCAAATTGTGGTCTGTTTTACTAAGTCTACGAAGTCCTGTGAATTATCCCAAAGATATATTTTTATATATGCCTCTCTTTCGCTGGATGTACTAGCTTAGGTTCCAGCAGTTCTTCAGGTATGGAAGGAAACTATGGTAAGGTTTTACTATAAGTCGGCTTCATTATGACCGCTAGGAAGACCATAGTAAACGATTATAAAAACGCGCATTGTCACTTGTTTTATAGAGGACACTATCGTAATTATGGCAAATGTTTTTTGGTAATTATTTAAGATTTTACACCCGCTGATTTTTCATAGAAAACGATTTTAAAAACGCTGCAATTTCATTGTTTATGGTGAACACTGTCTTAGTTATGGCAAATGTGTTAAACAGTGTTTATTTAAAAGTTCAAGTAAACCAGACCTAACCTAAACCACCTAACCTACTGTAATCTAACCTTAACCAAACCTAACTTAGCATAACCTAACCTAACCTAGCATAACTTAACACCTCCTGTGGGCGAATTTACTGTTATTGAGATGGGGGAAGCAGCTGAGAAGTACTGTACTCTACTTATATATATATATATATATATATATATATATATATATATATATATATATATATATATATATATATATATATATATATATATATATATATATATATTTTGTATGTACAGTGCAGTGCTAGGGAGTTGCTGTGTGGTGAGAAGCTTGCTCAGAGGTCCTGTTGGGTGAGAAGCTTGTTGGGAGGTCTTGCTGGTTCTGGAGAGTAGAGTAGAATGAATCTCCGGCGGCGGAGTCATTAGTTATGAGGTGAGAGAAGATTATTAGGGGTTGAAGGAAAAGTGGTGAAACTGAAATACAGTAGGAGTAGAAAGAATCTGGGCTCAACCAGATCGCTTCATCTTTCCTATTGGTGTTTTATCTTTGTTCTGCTCCCTTGGGTCGTCAGACCTTTGTATTAATATTGGTTTATTTATATAGTGCTGCTTATTACTATTATTATTTATTTTTTATACTGTTGGAGTTAGTGAGCCCGCCCAGGTCCTTGTGTAACTGGGAGGGTAGTCACATTTATTTTTTTTTGAGGTGTTAGTTAAGTGTTAGTTGTGTTAGTCTAAAGGTACACTGTATGGAGAGGCCTGCCAGGTTCTTAGTGGAGCTGGTAGGTCACTCTCCTTTTATTCTCTCTATTAATGTTTTTGTTATGTGTATATTGGGGCAGGAGGTGGTTCAATTACTTCTTCCTGGCTGATGTAGCTGGGAGGGTAATCACATTATTATTATTATTTTTTTTTTCCGATGGAGTTAGTGAGCCCGCCCAGGTCCTTGTGTAGCTGGGAGGGTAGTCATTTTTTTTTTTTTTTTTGCTAAGGTTGTTATGTTATGTTAGTCTAAAGGTACACTGTATGGAGAGGCCTGCCAGGTTCTTGTGGAGCTGGTAGGTCACTCTCATCTTTTATTCTCTCTATTAATGTTTTATATGTATATTGGGGCAGGAGATGGTTCAATTACTTTCTTCCTGGCTGATTTAAACCAACTGTGTTCTTGGAATTCTTCGTTGTCTATATTATTTATCCAGTTTTGATATGTTTCTGTGTTAAGTTCAGTCACTTTGTTCCAAATATTTGCAGCTTTGTTGTGTATATCTACATTGATTGCTAGGAGGTTTGCTCTCTTGTGTAGCTGTTCATTACTGATGTGGTCTGTGTATTTTATGTTATATATAAATCTGAGGGCTATATTTTGTACTGTTTGTAACCTTTTAATGCTCGTTTTACTAAGGGTGTTCAATGGGATGGGTGGGTAGTCCATAATTGATTTGACAAGGGCAATATAAATCTTTCTTTTGTTATTAATGCTAAGGTTCTTAAAGCGTTTTATTTTTGATAATCTTATTCTTGCCTGTCGTTCTTTATCTTTTAAGTATGTTATATATCCTCTTTTTGTTAGTTTTAATCCAAGCATCCTGCCTTCAGTGTCGTATGGGTATAGTTCCTGGTCGACTATTACTGGACTTGTTTTGATCTTGGCTATTGGTATTATCTTGAATTTGTTCTTATTTGTCCTGATTTTCCATTTTTTCTCAAAATCATTTATATTTTTTATCGCTCTTACCGTGTAGAGTGCCATAAATTGGGTTGATTTTCCTGGGTATGATACTATTTGAGTAATATCATCAGCAAACATTACATATTCGCTAAAGGGGATAGGTTGAGGTGTGTCTGAGGTATAAATTGTATATAGTGTTGGAGAAAGGCATCCTCCTTGAGGTACTCCACTCTCAAGATTAAACATAGTTCCCATAAAGTTTCCAATTTGAATTTGTGCTCTCCTATCATCTAAATAGTTACACAATATTCTTAGCAAGTATTCGTTAAGTCCCAGTTTTAATATTTTATATTTTAAGCCTAAATGCCAAACTTTATCAAAAGCCTTAGAAACGTCCCTTAAAATTATATTGATCTGGTTCCCCTTGCTTTTTTCTATTGCAATTATTTCCGTTATTGTAGCTATTGCAGTTAGGGTATTTCTATTGGGCATAAATCCATGTTGTCTATTGTTAGTTTTCCCATGTTGTGTTAAAAAGGTTATAAGTCTTGAATTTAAAATTTTTTCCAATAGTTTCCCGGTAATTTCTAATAAAGATATTGGCCTGTAGTTTAATATTTCCTTATTGTCCTTACCCTCCTTGGGAATAAATATCATTTTAGCATATTTTAGTTTGTCTGGAAAGTAACCGGTTATTAAGCATGCGTTATAAATGTTTAATAGTGTTTTTAAGATGTTTTCAGGTAGATTCATGATCATATTTCGTGTAATACCTGTGAGCCCGGGGGCTTTTTCCTTAAACTTCCTCAGACAGTGCATCACTTCTCCCATGGTTATTATTTGATTATTAGGTAATAAGTTATAGTCTATATATTGCCTTGGGGTGATTCTATGTTTATGTCTTCCCATTTCGTCTTCTATCCTTTCTTCGTGTTCACTATCAAAATCTTCATTTTCCTCATCTGATATTTTAAAAACTTTTACCCATTCCCTTTTGAATGCTGACTCTTGTTCATTTTCCTCGTGCAATTTTGTTCCATTTTGGTCTTTAATGTATGGTGTTTTTGCTTGTTGTGCCCCATCATCTTGTTTATGGAAGTCCAAAATGTTTTTGTGTCTTTAGTCATGTCAGCCGCCATTATAATATCATTCCATTTTTTATTGTTTGCTTCCTTACATGCGTCTCTTAATTTTATCTGTAGTGCTGTCTGTGTCGTATATAGCCATCTGTTACTGCCGTGTCTTTCCATATGTATAGATATGTGAACACGCCTGACGCCAAGACTCTGTTACCATTCATTGTACCATTGATTCACATGTCTGTATTACTACATATTATTATACCATGTCTGATATCTATGCTTATGTCTAATGCCTATGTTCACTCACTAGGCCCCGATATACTATGTCTGTACTGCGCTAGTCGAGTAACTAGAGGACCTCAGTCATTGTCCTAGTGATGTCTAGCAACTCTCCTTGCCCAGCTAGACAACATCCCTCAGACCAGCCTCGGCCTACCTACGGTCCGGGGTCCCTTGTGTTCGCTTCTGTATCGGTCGGCTATCACGCCAAGTCTTGTACACTTATTGAATATACCTACTGCTCGTGCTCTGGAGTTTCAAGAACCTTGTCTAGGATTGCATCCACTACATGGCGCAGTTGAGTAGCTCCAACACGACAGTTCACAAGTCGCGAAAGCCGGCCTAGTCCGTCTCCCGGCCCTCTCTGTTTCCCGCCCAGAAGATATACTCCACAGTGCCCCTGGATTTACAGTGCTTTGTGACCTTGTGAAGTGCCCTAAGTGAAGTGCAGTGCCTTTCATGTCTGTTTGCTATGTCTCTGCGGCCCTACAGGTAGCAGAAACGCCTTCAGCCCAGTCTCCAAGACAGCACCTCCGGCATACACCCCCCGCCCGCACAGGCCCGCAAGCCACTGACTCCCCTACACTGAGTCACCACCAGCCGCCCGGGCGCCCGGAGGGATACACCGCTGCCAGCCGTCTCCCCTCACTTCACAAATATTACAGTCAGTACTCTTTTACTTGCCCGCCAGTTCCTGCACTTAGGCAGGTACATTGACAAAAACATAGCACTTCACCTTATTCTCCTTGTCTTTCCCATCGCAACCACACCAAGCACGAGATGTCTGACCACGACGATTTGCCGGGAAATCTAGATGAGGATTATGAGGTAGACGAAGCCTCACAGACCCCCCCACCCCCCCTCACGCCTCACACGCCGGGCGCGCCAAATTCAAAGGATGGGAGCCAGGATATACGTCAGTTAATCTACTTCCTACAAGTTTCCCAAGAGAAGGAAGCCCAAAGACGTCAAGAGGAATCAGCTTACCGTCTCCAACTTCAACAACAACACCAAGCTGATAACCACAAACTCCTGACACTATTGGAATTGCTGGCAATGAGGACGACTTCACCAGCTGCCACAACCAATTCGCCAGCTTCAGCCTCTTCATCTATCCTTCAGACAACGCCTCCTCACACGTCACCTATCCCCCTTGGGTATGCCTCAGTGCCTTCTCAACCACCTGTTCCAGTCTCAACTTTCGTCGACCTCTCCGTGCCTCCTCCACCGCTTGCCGTCTCGAGCACACCCCTGCACAGCAAGTCTTCAGTTACCAGCCCCCCACCTCTTCAATCTGATGCAACATATCAAGTATACCGTCAATGGCGACGTCGTTTCGAAGACTTTGCTGTCATGTCTGACCTCGACCGAATGCCCCCTCAGAAACAACTCATCCAATTAAGATCGTGCATCTCCCTCGATGTTCAACGCCTCCTAGAGCACACGCTAGCCATTCCCCCTGACTCCTCCATGTCAGTGAAAGAGGTCTTAGACGCCTTGCAGAGTCATTTCCGTGGCCTCCGCAATGAAGCTTTGCGCCGTAGGGAACTGCTATCCTGCAAACAAGCCTCTGGGGAATCATTCTCAGACTTCTATGCACGACTTAAGGACCTAGCAGCCGAGGTGGACCTATGTACAGGCGATCCTGTAACCTGTGCCGAGATCCAGCTCAAGATGATCTTGCTGATGGGTGTACGTGACGAGGACCTGCTTCAGAAACTCCTCACCCTCGACGCCGCCTCCCCCCTCACCGACTTCGTCACCCATTGCAGGTCGTATGAGGCCACAAGAGAGGCTGCCTCAGCTATACACTCATCGCCATCTCAAGTTCACGCCGTCTCCACCTACAAGAGGAATCAACGCCAGATGCAGACGGCGTCCTCTCCACAGCCCCCGTCACGGTCACCAGTTTTTTCTCCCGAATCCTGCAGAAGCTGTCAGCGCCAGCACGGTCCAGGAAAGTGCCCTGCGGCTGATAGTACATGTCGAAACTGCGGATTTCAAGGCCACTGGCCCCGCACACCTCGATGCCCCGCCAACAAGGCCTCATGCAACGCTTGCAACAAGCAAGGACACTTCGCCAAGTGTTGCGGGTCCACCGAGAAGCCCCCATCCCCAGGTCAAAATGTCTCTTCACCGTCTCCCAAGAACAACAAAGGATGCCTACGCGTGGACGATGCCTCGAGTGACAGGTCCCCCAAGCCCGTCAATGTTCGTCTGTCCTACGGCACCAACTCTTCCAACCTCCTGATGATACCTGACACGGGCGCGGACATCACGGTGATTGGACCAACACACCTGGACGCCCTCAACATCCCCAGGAGTAGCCTGTCACCCACAGCCAGGAACGACGTGCTCACAGCGGACGGGTCCCCGATGTCTCCAGCTTTGGGGTGCTTCAAGGCAACATTACAGCTCGGTCCCAAGTCTTGCCTTGCCACAGTCCACGTCCACGAGGGCATCCAAACCCCTCTCTTGTCATGTGGCCATTGTCAGGACTTGGCCATCGTCTCATCCGAGTTCCCAAAGCCCATCCTCGCCGTGACACACCTCAACAGGTGTGCAGAGATACCTGTTTCAGCCATGACCACACCTGCTGCCGCCCGGGAGTTCTTTTTTCGTCAGTTCAGCGACGTCCTCGTTACCCTCCAGGAGCTTCGCATCGCCGCCGCTCAAGACCCGGCATACGCCCAACTCCTCGACTACGTCTCCGCTGGATTCCCCACCAACCGCTACGACATTCACGCCTCCGCCCTCCCCTTCTGGAAGCTAAGGGATAGCCTCTATGCGGACGGAGAGCTGGTGTTGTACGGCCCCAGGATCGTCGTTCCCGCTGCCCTCCGCCGGCGCACCTTATCCCGCCTCCATGACAGCCACCGCGGCGTTGAAGCCACCAGGCGCAGAGCCCGTCAGACCGTCTTCTGGCCTGGTATTGACGCCGATATTAAGAGCACGGTTGAGGCCTGTGAGCCTTGCCAGCAACTCCAGCCCAGCCAGCAACAAGAGCCGTACCTGTGCAATGACCTCCCAAAGCGGCCCTTTGAGTCCGTGTCCGCCGACTTCTTTAATGTGGCCGGAAAGTCTTTCCTGGTGGTCGCCGACAGGCTCTCTGGATGGCCCGTGGTAGTTCCCTGCGGTCGGGACACCACCTCTTCCAGGGTCATCCGGATGTTCTGTCGCTTCTTCCGGGAAGTCGGAGTGCCTCTCCGCCTCCGAACCGACGGTGGGCCCCCGTTCAATAGCCACGAGTTCAAGAGCTTCGCCGAACGCTGGGGCGTCCACCACATCGTCACCTCCCCTCATTACCCGCAGGCGAATGGCCACGCCGAGGCAGCGGTAAAGTCCGTAAAATACCTCATCCTCAAGACAGCACCGACGGGGAACCTGGACTGCGAGGAGTTCGACAGGGGCCTACTAGAACTCCGTAACACCCCTACCCCTGCCGGACGCTCTCCTGCCCAGGTGTTGTATGGCCGCCCCCTTCGTACTTGTGTGCCTGCCCACCCCCAGTCCTTCTTAGATGAATGGCAGATCAAGGCGGACGAGTGCGACCGCCGTGAGGCTGCCCGGATGGCCCAAGTGACAAGCCACTATGACGCCCACGCCCGCCCCCTTCCCAGGTTGACCGTCGGCCAGCAAGTACGAATCCAGGACCCGACGTCACACCGCTGGGACAAGGTCGGGGTCGTCATGGGCCGTGGCGAGTCTCGTTCGTACCAAGTCCGCCTCCCCAGTGGTCGTGTGTGGTGGCGAAACAGACGCCATCTCCGCCCAGTGCCATCCTCTAGTGACGAACCCTCCTCCCCGTCCCCTGTGTCCCCTTGCCCAGACCAGGAACGAAGGTCGTCAGTTGATCCTCCCATTGTCCCTCGCCGCTCCCCCCGACTCATGGAAAAAGAGTCCGTAGACCGCTCGAGATTGCACTACGAGCGTAAAGGGGGAGGGAGGTGTATAGATATGTGAACACGCCTGACGCCAAGACTCTGTTACCATTCATTGTACCATTGATTCACATGTCTGTATTACTACATATTATTATACCATGTCTGATATCTATGCTTATGTCTAATGCCTATGTTCACTCACTAGGCCCCGATATACTATGTCTGTACCGCGCTAGTCGAGTAACTAGAGGACCTCAGTCATTGTCCTAGTGATGTCTAGCAACTCTCCTTGCCCAGCTAGACAACATCCCTCAGATCAGCCTCGGCCTACCTACGGTCCGGGGTCCCTTGTGCCCGCTCCTGTATCGGTCGGCTATCACGCCAAGTCTTGTACACTTATTGAATATACCTACTGCTCGTGCTCTGGAGTTTCAAGAACCTTGTCTAGGATTGCATCCACTACACCATATACCTGTTTATTTCATTGTAATGGGTTTGGATTAATTTAACTTCTTCTGATAGTCTGTTGTTGGGTAATGTTCTGACGTGCAAAATAGGAGTGTGCTTGGTTATAGATGTTTTTATTGCTGAGTGCAGTCTGTCCATTTCTGAGTCTATGTCTTCTGTTGTTTTCCCTTGTAGGTTAATCGAGTGGTGATTACCTAAGTCGTCTTTGAAGCTGTCCCAGTCTGTTTTACTCATTTTCAGTCTCTTTTTTATTGGTATCTGTATGGGGCTTGTTGACAGTGTTAGTATAATTGGCAGATGGTCACTGCCTGTGAGAGGTCCTTGTATTATATGGTAATTGAAAAAGGCTTTGTTGTTGGTAAAAATTTTGTCTGGTGTCGATTGTGTATTGTGATTTCTCCAGGTTGGAAAGTTAGGACCTAGATGATTGATTTTCCCTAGATTTATTAATTGATTAAGGGCGTTTCCCACGACGTTATTATTTGTATTGTCAAAAATCCTATGTCTGGCGTTAAAGTCTCCTAAGTTGTACATCGGATGACTATTGTTAGCCAATTTTAATAGGTCTTCTATAGGTAAGTAGGGTCGTCTCGGTGGCAGATAAGTAGTAGCAATAATTACGTCTCCTTGAGTTGTATTTATTTTTATTGCTAGAAATTCATCCTGAAAGTCATCGATTAGTTTAAATTTTAAGTTTCTTTTAACCGCTATAGCTACTCCGTCATTTTTCTCGCCCGATTTATTTCTTTGGTTTACATAATAGTTAAAGAGTTTTATGTTGTTGTTTTCTGTCTCACCGTGACTGTTTATTAGTATAATGTCAGGGTCAATTTCTTGATATATATTACTTAGGTTAATTCTCTCGGTCTTCCAGTTTCTTACGTTGTGTTGTATTATTCTTAAAGTTCTTACTGTTTGTCTATTGTCCATTATTTCTTATACTTGGATTGTGACTGTTGAAGTGGAGACCTATCATCCTGTTTCCCGCTTCTGACTCTTCTAAACTCTGACGGGTCTACTATTTTAAAGTCTTTGGTCGTAATCTTTAGTTTGTCCGTAGTAATTAGTGACCAGACATAATCTTCACTTAGGGATTTTTCTTGATATGTCCACTTGTATATCCCTCCTTCACAGTTTTTTACTATTGTCCCTCCTGTTGGTCACCACGAGGTCAGGTCTTATATAGCGGAGGTAGGCGTGGCTTAATAGTTGACCTCCGTCATGTAAGGCGGCGCTGGTTGACCAAGACTACGAGGCATACACTGGGGAATTCGCGGGGTCGGCTACTCAGCGACAAGCGTTTGTAAGGGAGGAATCCACTACAATACTCCCCCTTCCCTCCAGGCGGTGTAGGAGACTTGTTGTCTGCAGGGTTGCATGCCACATGTGAGACATAACGGGCGGTGTAGGAGACTTGTTGTCTGCAGGGTTGCATGCCACATGTGAGACATAACGGCGAGGGCGTGGATGAGCCGGCCGCTAGGAGGGGCAACTCTGTCTAGATACACTCGATCTGTGGGAGAAAAGAGGGGGGAAGGAGGGTTGTGGAGGCGATGAATGTTGTGCTTCCCTCGCGACAGGTACAGAGTCCTCAGATGCGCCTGCTGGGGTGTGTGGGCCTGGGTCAGGAGCAGGGGCTGCGTTAGGAAGAGTGTCCATGACAGCAGCAGGGTGCATGACAGCAGCAGGGTCCACAACAGCAGCAGGGTGCAGGACAGTAGCAGGGGGTACCTGAGGGAGAAAAGAGGGGTGTGTGGGTCCGCGGCAGGAGCAGGGGCCGCGTCAGTAGGAGCGGCCGGGGGTACTGCTGGGCCGGGGGCGGTGTCTGAGGCAGGACGGGTATGTTGGGGTCGGTAGGACGTGGTGCTTGGGGCAGGAAGAGGAGCGGCTGTCTGCTTAGAGTAGCAGAGCTGCTCTTGGGTGTCTAACCTGCGATGCAGAGACAGTAGCTGTAGAGCCGATGAGAGCTGCCTCTGTGCGGATAAGCCAGTCTTCCATGTTGCTTGAAGACTGGGAGAGTGATCGGTTTCTCCTCCATCCTGTGTGAGTGCGAATCTCCGGGGGTCACCATTTGTGGGGTACGTTGTTGGGTTCGCACACAGATGGGACAAACAGCGTTTGTCGGGCAGGAATCCACTACAAAGGTCAAATTCGTTCATTGAACAACAACAAAAAAAACATCGGAAAAACAAAGTTTTAATTTCGATTTCGTATAGCAGCAACAAGTGAAATTTTCCCTTTTTTTTCTTTTATACTCTTCGTCACTGATCAGCTCGTTATCCGCTTGGGCGGTCAGTCACGTCTGTTATGCACTGTTATCAAGTACTGGGCATGTTCTGAGCACTGGTTTCTGAATGTCTGCTGGTAGTAGAATCTAAAAGGCAGCTATTAAACAGGGAGGTACTACCGCCTGGGAAGATATTGGAAGCATAATGTGTTGTCTAGTGGTAGTTCCTGAAATTTTGTGACAAGAGGTACCGGTATGGCCAACATAAGGACAGAACTAGACAATGTGACATAGTTGTGGCCAGAATTTGGGTAGGATACAGACACATCTGTACCAACACCGGAACACTCAGCATGTAAACTTTGGGATAAACCTTTAAAGCATACACTTGAACACTATATTATTGAATGTGATACTGTCAAAGACTTCAGGCCACTTGGCTTATTGTATCATAAACTTTGTAATTACTACATTGAATGAGTATTGAGGGGTGCTTGAGGACATTCTGTTGGATACGCGATATTTCTCCTCCATCCTGTGTGAGTGCGAATCTCCGGGGTTCACCATTTGTGGGTTATGTGATATCTGTTCAAACTCAGGATGGGAAGAAGAAAGGAAACTCACAATGTGCTCTCTGTATACATATTGTATTGGATGTACAATGCAGCTTGGTGCTGGGAAGGCAGCATGGTTACAAGCGTTGAGTAGAGAGAGCTGGTTGGTGAGGGTGCTCAGAGGAGGACCAGCTTGTGGGTCGCCATGGTCGCCGGCTGGAGCGGGAGCAGCTAGGCAGGAGCGGAGGAGGAGGTGTTGCTTGCTGGTGGCTGTAGGTAGAAAGAGGTAGGTCACCACGAGATGAGGTCTTATATAGCGGGGGTAGTCGTGGCTTAATAGTTGACCTTAGTCATTGTTAGGCGGCGCTGGTTGCCGACCTAGACCATGAGGCATACACTGGGGAATTCGAGGATCGACTTGTCAGCGACAAACGACGTTTGTAGGGGAGGAATCCATTACAATTCTTTCTGTTTATCCAAAATTTGCTAGCTCACACTGATTAGTCTTCAATTAGAATATAACGTCCAATGTATATATGAATCACTGTCCTGCATGGCAGTGAACAGTGACATCACCCACATGACTCTGACCTATATATACTGCTAATGAATATGATGTGTTTCTTTGTGTACGAACCTCTGTTCTGCATGTCAGTGTAAGGGCGCGTGGTTTCCAACACCTACACCACCCTTATCTTACTTACTTCTCTTATCTTAGCTCTTACTCTTACTCAGTTTCTTTACATGTTCCTTTTTACTTACTTCAATGGTTACTGCCTAACCTCAGTTCATTTTGGTAGCATGGACATTCTTTTGGTAGCATGGACATTCTTTTGGCAGCATGGTCGAGGGTCTAGGCACATGAGTTTGGTAATTCTGGTATCAAGTCACTTGGACGGAAATAAAGGTAAAATACTGTGGGAGAAATGAATACACTTAAAATACTCTAAGAACAAGTTTATTAATATGAAATCAAAGGGAAAAAGAGATATTATTAACCTATAAATACCAGGCTCAACTCCTGGGCTTATTGTGACTCAGTATTTTCTTCTTTACTTATTTTCTTATTTTCTTATTTTTACTCAACAGCAATTATTCAGATCTTACACTCTTACTGCACACAACCTTACTGGTGTTACATTACATTCCCTAGCAGGACCGATTCCTTGGCCCTACTCACAATACCTAGTACATGGCACTCCATGTAGATTACTTTACTTCTCGCACCTACTGGTGGTACGTGGCATTACAGTACAGTTACAAGACCTTACTCATAGTTTACAAGACCTTACTCATAGTCCCAAGTGTGTCATGGTCACGTTGACTGCTGATCTATTTAACTAATGATTCTTATTAAACTCCACGCCCGCAAAACATGAGTGAGTCCGCGACCCCTAGAAGGAGCGTGTTTACCCCAGCGATCTCTCCCAGTAAGCCCCGCCTTTGTGAAGACAGTTATCAATACGTTGTTTATTCCACTTTATCCTGGGAAGCTCAATCTTGAATTAGTCTGTGTGAATCAGCCCAAGTAATTCGCCAGACCTTTGTCAACTGAGGGTCATCTTTGAATGAGTAACAGTTAGTTTGTTTGTGATTATTGTCATTGCGTGAGTAGCGATCACTGGCAACTCAGGGGTATATAAACTCAAGATGGCCAGGGAGCGCGTCCCCTGACGCTGCCCCGTTTGTCTCCAGGTAT
>NW_024722702.1:0-2016 GCF_018991925.1 Homarus americanus | reverse complement strand
AGATTTTCTAATTTTCGGGAAATTAGATTATCGACTTATTGGGGAAGTAGATTTTCGTATTTTCGGGGAAATATTACCTAATTTTGGGAAGTAGATTATCATAGAAAACGGGAAATTTGTATCACAAAAATGGGAAATATCTACTTTCCGAAAGTTGGTTAGATAACCAAATTTGCCGAAAATAGATTATCATAGAAAACGGAAATTTGTATCATAAAAATGGGAAATATCTACTTTCGAAAGTTGGTTAGATAACCAATTGCCGAAAATAGATTATCATAGAAAGCGGAAATTTGTATCATAAAGAATGGGAAATATCTACTTTCCGGGAAAAGTTGGTAGATAACCAACTTTCCCGAAAATAGATTATTCATAGAAAACGGGAAATTTGTATCATAAAAAATGAAATATCTACTTTTCCGGAAAGTTGGTTAGATAACCAACTTATCAGAAAACGGAAATTTGTATCATATGGGAATATTTTCTTCGGAAAGTTATTAGATAACCAACTTTCCCGGAAAGATTATCATAGAAAACGGGAAAATTTATATCATAAAAATGAAATATCTACTCACGGAAAGTTGGTATTGGTTTCTGAAAAGAGATAGATTTTCATATTTTCGGGGAAGTAGATTATCATAGAAAACGGAAATTTGTATCACAAAAAATGGGAAATATCTACTTTCCGGGAAAGTTATTAGATAACAAATTTGCCGAAAATAGATTATCATGGAAAACGGGAAATTTGTATCATAAAAATGGAAATATCTACTTTCCGGGAAAGTTGTTAGATAAACAAATTTGCCGAAAATAGATTATCAGAAAGCGAAATTTGTATCATAAAGAATGGGAATATCTACTTTCCGCGAAAGTTGGTTAGATAACCAACTTTCCCGAAAATAGATTATCATAGAACACGGAAATTTGTTTCATAAAAATGGGAAATATCTACTTTCACGGAAAGTTGGTTATCTGGTTTCCCGAAAAGTAGATAGATTTTCTAATTTTCGGAAATTAGATTATCGACTTTTTAGGAAATAGATTTTCGTATTTTGGGGAAATATTACCTAATTTTGGGAAGTAGATTATCATAGAAAACGGAAATTTGTATCACAAAAATGGGAAATATCTACTTCCGAAAGATAGATAAACCAAATTTGCCGAAAATAGATTATCATAGAAAATGGGAAATTTGTATCATAAAAATGGGAAATATCTACTTTCCGGGAAAGTTGGTTAGATAACCAAATTTGCCGAAAATAGATTATCATAGAAAGGAAATTTGTATCATAAAGAATGGAATATCTACTTTCCGCGAAAGTTGGTTAGATAACCAACTTCCCGAAAATAGAATATCATAGAAAACGGGAAATTTGTATCATAGAAAATGGGAAATATCTACTTTCACGGAAAGTTGGTTATCTGGTTTCCGAAAAAGTAGATAGATTTTCTTATTTCGGGAAATTAGATTATCGACTTGGGAAGTAGATTGCATTTTCGGGAAATATTACCTAATTTTGGGAAGTAGATTATCATAGAAACGGGAAATTTGTATCACAAAAATGGGAAATATCTACTTTCCGAAAGTTATTAGATAAACAAATTTGCCGAAAATAGATTATCATAGAAAACGGAAATTTGTATCATAAAAATGGGAAATATCTACTTTCCGGGAAAGTTGAGTTAGATAAACAAATTTGCCGAAAATAGATTATCATAGAAAGCGGAAATTTGTATCATAAAGAATGGGAAATATCTACTTTCCGGGAAAGTTGTTAGATAACCAACTTTCCGAAAATAGCTTATCAAGAAAACGGAAATTTGTATCATAAAAAAAATATCTACTTTCCGCGAAAATTGGTTAGATAAACAACTTTCCTGAAAATAGATTAAAGTAGAAAACGGAAATTTGTATCATAAAAAATGGAATTACTTTCCGGAAAGTGTTGAGATAACCAACTTTCCCGGAAAAATAGATTATCATAGAAAACGGGAAATTTGTATCATAAAAAATGG
>NW_024722701.1:3440352-3455561 GCF_018991925.1 Homarus americanus | reverse complement strand
TTGAAGACGTAATAGTGGGGTTGAAGACATAATAGTGGGGTTGAAGACGTAATGGCGGGGTTGAAGACGAAATAGTGGGGTTGAAGACGAAATAGTGGGGTTGAAGACGTAATAGTGGGGTTGAAGACGTAATAGTGGGGTTGAAGACGTAATAGCGGGGTTGAAGACATAATAGTGGGGTTGAAGACGAAATAGTGGGGTTGAAGACGTAATAGTGGGTTGAAGACGTAATAGTGGGGTTGAAGAAGAAATAGTGAGGTTGAAGACGTAATAGTGGGTTTAAGACGTAATAGCGGGGTTGAAGACAATAGTGGGGTTGAAGACGTAACAGTGGGGTTGAAGACGTAATAGTGGGGTTGAAGACAGTAATAGTGGGGTTGAAGACGTAATAGTGGGTTTGAGACGCAACAGTGGGGTTGAAGACGTAACAGTGGGGTTGAAGACGTAATAGTGGGGGTTGAAGACGTAATAGTGGGGTTGAAGACGTAATAGTGGGGTTGAAGACGTAATAGTGGGGTTGAAGACGTAATAGTGGGGTTGAAGACGTAACAGTGGGGTTGAAGACGTAATAGTGGGGTTGAAGACGTAATAGTGGGGTTGAAGACGTAATAGTGGGGTTGAAGACGTAATAGTGGGGTTGAAGACGTAATAGTGGGGTTGAAGACGTAACAGTGGGGGTTGAAGACGTAATAGTGGGGTTGAAGACGTAATAGTGGGGTTGAAGACGTAATAGTGGGGTTGAAGACGTAACAGTGGGGTTGAAGACGTAATAGTGGGGTTGAAGACGTAATAGTGGGGTTGAAGACGTAATAGTGGGGTTGAAGACATTAGTGGGGTTGAAGACGTAATAGCGGTTGAAGACGTAGTGGGGGTTGAAGACGTAATAGCGGGGGTTGAAGACGGTAACAGTGGGGTTGAAGACGTAATAGCGGGTTGAAGACGTAATAGTGGGGGTTGAAGACATGTGGGGTTGAAGACGTAATAGTGGGGTTGAAGACGTAATTTACTTTTATCCTCTTCACCAAATGATGGGCTCGTTAGGTGCTTGGGCCATCCGTCACGTCTCTGTCACGCACTGTTGGTAAGTACTGGGCATGCACCGGCTCCTGAATGTACCTGAACCCGCTCCAGTGTTGGTCAAGTCTGGTCTTGAAAGAGCTCACACTCGGTGCCGTCACAACACTCTCTGGTAGATTGTTCCAAGAGTTCACAACTCTCACTCCAAAAAAGTTTGCCCTCACAGTTTTCTGGACCGGCGGCTTCTTCAATCTTGAGCTGTGACCCCTTGTGGGGCGAGCGTCCGCCAGCTCCAAGTAAGGACACCCGACTGATTAGTGCCCCTTGAGATGTTTATGCACCTCAATTAGGTCTCCCCTTGCCCGTCTGTAGTATAAGCTAGGCAAATTCAGGCGCTCCAATCTCTCAGGGTAGCTGAGGTGCCGAAGTGCAGGCACCAGTCTGGTGGCCCTCCTTTGAATATTTTTAATCAATTGACAGTCCCTAGCATATCTCGGGGACCAGACGGGGTGACAGATTTACCTTCTCGCAATGGCCCGAGAACTCCGCTCATTGTCAACATACACACCTAGGTCCTTCTCACATTCAGTCTTAAACAGTGCAGTTTCTTCATCCTTACCATTGGTACGCCCCAGGTGCATCCTCTTGCACTCCGTGACATTGAATCTCAGCAGCCATTTCTTCGGCCATTCTTGGAGCCCACAGAGGTCCTTCTGCAGCTCTTCACAGTCCGCTTGGTTCTTGGTTTCCCGAAATAACTTGGCGTCATCCGCAAACATTTGTATGGAGGAGAGTACAGCGTCAGGCATGTCATTTGTGAAACAAACAAATAACAGCGGGCCCAATACACTGCTCAGTGGCACCCCGCTCGTGACAGGCACAGATGATGATTTCGAGCCATTAACACACTGCTTGAGGTCATGCAGAAAGTTTTCTATCCACGCTCGGACATTTCCCCGAATTCTGTACCCTTCCAGTTTGATTTTCAGCCTTTTATGTGGTACACTGTCAAAAGCCTTGGCAAAATCTACATATGTATTGTCGATAGTGGGGTTGAAGACGTAATAGCATGGTTAAAGACATAATATCGGGGTTACGGACGTAAGAGTAGAGTTAAAAATTTAATAACGGGGTTGAAGACGTAACAGTGGGTTTGAAGACACAATAACGGGGTTAAAGACGTTATAGCGCGTGTGAAGACGTAATAGAGAGGTTACGAACACTCCTTTGTCTCAACATCCTGGTCGTCATCCTGGATGTGGGGGTGAGGGGAGGGGGGAGGAGAGGTAGTGGTTAAGGGGGTGTAGGAAAGACGGTAGGTGGTGAGAGAAGGGAGAGGTGGGGAGGGATGGAGGAGGTGGAGGAGGAACTGATATGCGCCTATCCCCCTCTAGTTAATCTGTCTGCAGCTACTGGGGAAAAATGAGTCACAATCCTACAATACAATAATTAAACAATACCCGAAATTACAGTAAACAATACTTAGAACTCCATAATTTTATCTTGAACAATATTACGAAAATCCAGAAAAAAATATTGTGTTAACCTATCTAACGCATTAGGACTGGTGATGCAAGTGTACCTGGCATCCTCTTCTGGCTGGTTAGTAATTTTTTATCATTTCCCACCTATCAGTTTATTTGTGGTTCGGGCGGTTGGCCTGTTTGTGACGTTATAGTGACCTTTACTGTCCAGGTTTAGTAAAAGGAGAAGATCGGATTGTATCTTAAAAAACACTACCATGTTTAGTAGTCACCCTGGATAAACACCTTTCTCATATCTATCCTGGGACGGAGATTGAACCCAGGACATAATTTGAGAGATACTTGTGCTGTTTTCATCATGAGTTTGATAAGATCAATATTATTCAGTTTCCTCCTGTGATTAAAATAAAAAACCCGAATCTTTAGGTTGACAGAGAGAGAGAGAGAGAGAGAGAGAGAGAGAGAGAGAGAGAGAGAGAGAGAGAGAGAGAGAGAGAGGTAAAAACAGAAATGCAGATAAGAAAAGGAGAGAAAGATGCCAACTACTAAACTAAAACATCGAAACTAAAATTAGTCTCAAAGGTTTAGTGAATGAGTTAGCTACAGCGTCATCGTTGTTGGTACAGCGGTAACGTGCGTAACTCACCAGTCCACGGTGTCCTCCTGCGTTAACACTGGATAGAGCGCTTAAACGGCTAGTAAGCTGATAAGTGGCGAAAATAAAAATAAATAAAAAATAAATAAAAGGCCCCGGAGTGTGCGTGTGTGTGTGTGTGTGTGTGTGTGTGTGGATCGTTATCTTGGTCGGGCGGCGAGCACACACACACACACACACACACACGATCTTGACCTCCTCATATCTGATGCGTTGCTTCTCTCATGCCAGCGTCGTGAGTCTCTCTTGCACCGTGACAGTATCTGAAGAAGGAGGTACGCGGCACTTTATGTATTTTGGGGAAGACTTAAACTAAGTATAGATTCGCAAAGGTTCTTATTTTATGTTTTTCTCCCATCATATACTGTAGATCACAGCTGGCAGGAGTTCACTTAAGTAAAATTCTAAAGATAGCTTCTCAGAGGTTCGCATTATATACAGTATAAGTTTTTCAACTTAATAAAGAAAACTAACCTACCAAACCTAACCTAAAATACTATAGGTGTTTTCTATTGTAATCTTCTATCGTAAAAAAAATAAATCTACGAAGAGAGCCATGTCTACAGTCTAAACCTAGTGCACTTGGTAGGGGCGTGTCACCCTTCCTCTTCGTGCACTCTTGTATACGTCAATGATATAGAGCACGATGGACTGTGGCTGACCCAATATAGGTACTGTGCTAAAATAAATTATCAAAGATTCATATTCTAAAATACAGTAATTGATCTTGCTTGGCTAGGAACAGTAACTAACCAAACTGAATGTATAAGTAAATTCTCAATATAGTCCTGATGTGATTTATGTAGGTTATTTTTGTGTTTTATCTTAAGTCAACTAGTTCAGTATACAGTACATTTTTACATCTTCACTTACGAAGAATATTCAGTCTATAAACCTATGTTATTTTGAACCCGGCTGCCTTAATGAAGCCGAAATTACTCTTAAGTTTTGCCATAAGTCGAAGTTATCTTGTACATTAATAAGAAAGTTTGGAGACTCATGTGGTCACGTTTGTCTAGGCTTGTCAGGAAATTCTTATGACGTCATCTACAGTGTATAAACAAAGTGGTCCCGGATCCTCGTAAAATACATTATGTTGAAAGAACGAGGCGAACCAACCCAAATCAAGATAGCCTAACCTGATCAAAACTACACTAGGATAGTTAGATTAATTAAAGCGAGATAAATTAGATTTCTTTGGCTCCTGTGACATGAAAAACAAATAGGTTTACTCTCTTGTTCGTGGTACCTTTTCAACATCGTGCATCTAATAGGCTTCATAGATTTCTAAGTTAACTATTTCCCTCCACCTTAACTATAGTCGCGAGAGGACACTTAACAGGCTCATTTAACCTACGACACACAGGTGGAAACATACACAGAGTTCTCCGAAATAAGATTGGCGTATTGAGTGGCAGTGTAGCATCTCCAGCTAGAGGGAAGGAAATTAACGAATAAGACTGGCGTATTGAGTGGCAGTGTAGCATCTCCAGCTAGAGGGAAGGAAATTAACAAATCCCTGAGAAAACCTCTAAAGCCACAAGGACTCGAGCTACGACTCACACACACACACCATTAAATTGCTCTGTTGATTAAGGGACTACATTAGAATCTTTTTATCGCCCTTCTTCCTCTTCTTATTGTTATCATTTGTCATTATCGCGAACACCTTGAGGACTGTGGCAGGAGACGAGAGCAAACACACACACACACACACACACACACACACACACACAACTTCCTGGACTTTATCTTGGTCTTACTCAACCTCAACACAATTATCAACAATGCCATCAACTTCAGGATCCAGACAACTCATATATATTGACTTATAAACTTTCTTATTGACGGTCTCCAAGCTATACTTCTCCGAGGGGCATCTCCAGCTGTCACTCCATCACCGGCGTCCTCCAGGGCACTAAGATGGGATCTCTTTCCTTTTCCTCATCAACAATGTCCTGAAGGATACTCTGGCTAGTTGGGTGTAAGTTGGCTACTCCACCATTGGTATCTTGATTACACTGCTCTCCAGAATACCCTGAATAGTCTCCCGTATAGGATCGCCAACAACCATTAACCCTTTCCTCCAACCATGTTCCTCCTCCCTCCCTCCAACATCCTGCAGGACCAAGTTGTGAAATCTACCAAACTCCTTAGATCATCAGATACAATAAAGCTGGAAAAATAATATAAAAATGTCAGGACTATCATCAACTCTTCCAGCTATTGTCTCCACTTTATTGTTCGTTTCAACACCCTTGAACTTCAGGCGTCTGATCTCAAGATTTCTATTTTTAACTTTTATTATTATTATTATTATTATTATTATTATTATTATTATTATTATTATTATTATTATTATTATTATTATTATTATTACTATTATTATTATTATTATCATTATTATTATTATTATTATTATTATTATTATTATTATTAGGCTATTATTATTATTATTATTATTATTATTACTATTATTATTATTATTATCATCATTATTATTACTATTATTATTATTATTATTATTATTATTATTATTATTATTATCATTATTATTATTATTATTATTATTATTATTATTATTATTATTATTATTATTATTATTATTATTATTATTATTATTATTATTATTATTATTATTATTATTATTATCATTACCATTATTATTATTATTATTATTATTATTATTATTATTATTATTATTATTATTATTAGTCGCTTCATGACTGATTACACTCAGGACCGCTTCCTCGCCCCCCTAGCTCTTCAAATACTGGCAATAATACCACATCTATTTTGTCAGAGGACACACACAAAGTCTAAGCACAAAGAAAATGTGGCAGCAATGAAGAGAAGATTGACAATGTGGCAGACTGGGGCCCTAGATGATCTCCTATGTGAAGCAAGAACACTGCAGGAGAGACTAAAAATTACGGGTGACGGAAAGCAAAACACCGATGACGTGGCAAGAAAATTTGGAAACAAAATGCGTGTGGGAAAAGTGTCTCTCGCGGTAAGATCTCTCACAGAGGAATCCTCCGGTGGGGTGATGCCAATAAACAGAGAGACATTAAAACTATTGAAAGAGAAACATCCCCCTGCAAGCGAAGATGAAGGCATCAGGTTCCAGGGTGACTATATCCCACCAAATGCTGTCCTGTTCGAGAAAATAACAGGAGAGATGGTGTGGAAAAAGGCACTGAAGACTCGAGGAGGAGCCGGCCCTTCAGGTCTGGATGCAAACGGTTGGAGAGTCATCCTCAGCACAAACAAGTTTGGCCTTGTAGCAAGCGATCTCTGCACTGCCACTGCCGCCCTTGCAAGAAAGCTTGCATCCTCTCGCTGCCATCACCTCCAGGCCCTGACGGCCTGCCGCCTTATTCCGCTGGAAAAGAAACCAGGATGTAGACCTATAGGGGTGGGGGAAGTGCTGAGGCGGATCATCGGAAAGTGCAAAATGGAGGTGGTAAAGGATGATGTAAGGGCAGCAGCAGGGAACCTACAAGCGTGTGCTGGCCACCAGGCTGGTGGGGAGGCGGCCATTCACGCCATGAGATTGATATTTGAGCAGCGTGATTGTGAGGCCGTTCTCCTGGTGGATGCTTCAAACGCATTCAACATACTTAACTGCAAGGTTGCACTGCACAACATCAAGATCAAGTGTCCAAGCTTTGCGATGTATGTTGAAAATTCGTATAGGAATCCTTCAGACCTCTACATAGTAAATAACAAGGCTCTACGAGGTGATACCATCCTACAGTCGACCGAGGGAACAAAACAGGGGGACCCCATTGCAATGGCAATGTATGCAATTGGCCTATCAGTGCTCCAACAAGAAATAAAATTTGAAACAACTGGGGTCAAACAAGTGGCATATGCTGATGACCTTATAGGAGCATAAACAGTGGTGGGACTTGGTAACATAGCGAGGTCCACAAATAGGGTACCACCCAAACGCCAGCAAGTCCTTCCTCATCGTGAAGCCAGAACATTATGAACGGGCATTGGAGGTCTTTGGCTGAAGTGAGGTCAAGATAACTAAGGACGGCCAAAGACATCTAGGCGCAGTAATTGGCACTACGGACTTGAGGACCGAGTACGTGGCGGGAAAGGTGAATGAGTGGGTTAGTGAAATACAAGCACTGTCTGAGACTGCTAACACAGAGCCACATGCGGCCTTTGCAGCATTCACCCATGGAGTCAAGCATCCCTGGAACAACCTGATGCGTACCATCCCTGAGATCGGACCCCTCCTCCTTCCTCTGGAAGAAGCTATCAGTGTCAAGTTCATTCCCAAACTAGTGAAACACCCTGACTTAACCCAGCAGAAAGAGCACTTCTTGCACTTCCACCAAGATTGGGAGGGATGGGACTAACTAATCCAGTGGAGATTGCTGCCACTGAACATCAAAATTCACTTAAGCTCACGGCAGTCCTCACGGACCACATAATAGCCCAGAATGCAACAGGGGAAATGGATACCAGCGAAGTAAAGAAGATTCGTAGGTCCATTATGACAGATCGGCAGCACTGCCAAAATGACATGTTGCAGCAACTATTGCTGCAGGTTCCAGAAAATTTAACAAAAAAAGTAGCTATAGCACAGGAGGTGGGCGCCTCGAACTGGTTAACTACGTTACCGATAAGGGCAAATGGTTTCAGCCTTAACAAACAAGAATTTACAGATGCCATTGCTCTAAGGTACGGTTGGCCAATAGATGGTTTGCCCTCCCAATGCGTGTGTAGCTCTTCCTATGATGGCGATCACGCCATGGTCTGCAAGAAGGGGGGCTTCATATGCATGAGGCATGACGAGGTAAGGGATCTCACAACAAATATGTTGAAGGAAATCTGCCGGGACGTCATGGTAGAACCGACCCTCCTTCCATTGGATGGCGAGATCTTCCAACACAGGACTTCAAACACATCTAACGAAGCCCGTGTGGATGTCAGTGCTCGAGGATTCTGGACGCCGGGACAGCGAGCTTTCTTCGACATCAGGATTTTTTATCCCATGGCCGCTTGTCACCGTAACCTAGCTCTCGATGCTGCACATAGGAGGAACGAGAACGACAAGAGAAGGACATATGGGGAGAGAATTCAAAACGTTGATCAAGGCAGCTTCACTCCTCTAGTGTTCACAACCTCTGGTGGGATGGGCCCAAGTGCAAGATGTTTCAACGCCAGACTCGCGGAGTTGATCTCCGAACAGAAGCAGCAGCCCAGAAGTTATGTTACAGCCTGGATGAGATGTCGACTGTCCTTCTCTCTCCTTCGGTCGGCTTTGCTCTGCCTCAGGGGAACGAGAGCTTCTGCCCCTACTCCGACAACTGCTGCAGATATTGACTATGAGGCTACAGTCACTGAATGCCGCATAGATCTGCGGCTCAACTAATTTAACACAGATAGGATAGCTTCTTATGTATTAGGATATTTAATATTAAGGTAAATAAATGGTGGCGAAGGTGTGGCTATTGGGGGGCTGGAGCCACGTTAAAAAAAAAAAGTAGTAGGTGTGAAAGAGTGGTAGTAGTAGTAGTATTGAAGTTATTATTATATATTATTATTATTATTATTATATTTTATTATTATTGTACATATAGACACACAAGACGTCAGTTGATGAAGGAGGGAGGTGTTACGCAAGACTTTTTTCGGGCAGACAAAGGAGGCTAAATTCAGGGTGGGGGGGGGACTATGCAAATGAGGGAGAAGCTATGATAGGTAAGTTGATGGTGGGGAGAGGGTGTGAGAGGTGGGAGGGGGTGTGAGAGGTGCGAGAGTCACGAACAAGATGATTCACGGTCAGGGACTCTCACGACCTGGGCGGCTTCCGGGACACCACCTTGTTGGCACAGCAAAAAAAATTAAAATGTTTGGAACATCTTCAGTGAGCGTTGTTTGGTGTGTTACAGGTTTGTTTCGTGTTTTTTTCTTTCATAGTTGTTGTTTGTTGGTCTCTCTCTCTCTCTCTCTTTAGGAACGTAAACAAAGCACCTGGCCACAGTAGAGTCTACGGGAAATTTCGGCTCCATTTTCATCTTTCTGTCGAAATCTTAGTGAGTCAGATTCGCGAGGAGAGTGAGGCAGGCTCTCTACTCCCGCTCTTCCCCAACTCACTCACACCTGGAATAAAACCGTCAGTAATACCAAATCTCCAGGTATATATGTAAACATAACTGTATCCAATGTTACGTGCAACGTAGGATAGAACTACCCTTAACAACCAATTACTAAATGAGCTGTATGCCCCTGCCAGACGTACTGTAAATGAGTATGTATTCTTGATATATCAATCAATCAAGGTCTGAGGGTTGGTGACTACGGCCCTCCACTCTTAAAACATATTCGGGCTGTGCTTACTTATCCTCCCACTGGTATGCAGACACACCTACAGTAACCTAGAATAATGTACAACGTGTTTAATACCTTTGTTGTGGTAATGCAGTAATCCATTATAGACATCGACTTGATCATTGTAATATACGCCGACCCGATTATAGGGAAGACCAAATGTACTATATGTCAGGGAAGTAATGGTTAAGTGATGTTTGGGAGAAAAGAATTTACATACCTGAGGCAACATGGTGAGGATCTGAAGATAAAGGTAAATACGTACAATGACTCTTTGTATTCAGTGATGGTTTGTTTTGTTCGTGCCCTTTACGACAATGTTTATGTTTCTGTACAAATCCAAATATGGTTGAGAAACACGAACAAAATGAAAGAATTTATTTAGGTAATTTAAATACATCGTGACCTTCGCATTTTCGGTGACTCTGGGATTTGCGAAGGAAAAAAATTATTGTACTGTCCGATAATAACAGGAACGGACCACTAAGTTCTGCTAAGTTTGTGAGTTTGTCTCAGTGGTTGTGGTTCGCTCCTGCTAAAATCAACATAGATCAGTGATGTTTTTATTTGTTCGCCGAAGTACAGAAGGCGCGGAGGCTACGGTCTTCTTCTTAGTAAATTCAAAGTCGTTTTCCCCTTCCTATGTGCTGGTGGTGTTGGCGGTGTTCCAGTGATTTTGTAATAAAAAAAAAGTGCGATTTAGATTCATCAACTAAAAAATAAAAAAAAAAGTACAATATTATCTCAGTATAAATAAGTATAATAAAACTGTATTAAATCAATTATTACGTATATTTTAAAAGACCACACGATGCCGCACACACATCACGTTCTTTAGATGTTAGAACACAACCCAGCGACACTCGAGAACGTTCCTCGAATTCATTATGATGTTGACGTATTATTAAATATTTATTATTTGTTTCAGTTTTCGACACATAATTTATCGTAATTAAATACTAAAAGAAATATATTACCTCTCATATAAAACTAAATAGTAACTCGCAAAAAAATAATTCTTGAGAAAGTCACACACCGTAACTTGTATATGAGCGCCAAATTGTAGTGGAAAACTTAAGTGTCATAATCCGTGGGTAATAGCAGGGCCCATGTACCCGGATCTTGGAGGTCGCTCACTCCTCCTGTGACTCGATCGCCTCTGTTGCTACGTGCTGCTTCCTGCTGTTCTGAAGTGACTTTATGAATCGGCATTATAAATGACCAGTCACAAATTCATATTATTGAAACCTATTCTTATCGCTGTGCAAAGAGGGAAGTGACTCATAAAATGAGGATATTTTATGAGCATTCATTAGAGGTATGAAGGGAAAACCCGGGTTTTCCCTTCATACCTCCACCAACCAATGCTCATCACTGACGTCACACTCCATACGACCAATGAATGCTCATAGAATGACGCATTTCATGGCTACACTTCATATAACTTATGACTTCGTAGGTTTATCTCTAGAGTCAGGGACTCTATTCATCTCTACATTATTTGTGTTATTACAGACTGATTGACAGCTTCCGAGACTCTCTGGTGCTGGACTTCCCACGGACACAGGCTGCCAACACCTTACTGTAAGTCAGGCCCAGGCTTCGTGGAGCTGGCGGTGAGATAACATTACTTATTTTGTCTAAGGTTTGTCCTTCTCTCTTCTCCTTATGTCGGTCTTTAGATTAGCAAAAGATCGCAGAAAATCACAACAGATATACTCAGCCGCTGGTACCGGGAATAACCAAACAAACGTTGGAACAAGAAAAGCGTACCTCCACATGTCATCACTCCTAGAACCAGAAGTAATTGTCCTGGAACCTTCATGTACCTGTCTTAATCACTGGCTTACCAGAACACTAGAGTTTACTGATGGTGAGGAAAGAGTGTCTTGAGGGAATAGTCTTGGCCTGCACATGTAACACAAATCTTAGACCTGGAAGCGAAATCCTGGAATTCCCTCTTACTTGCCTTACCGCTGGAGTAACATACAGTAATTACGGTCTGGAAACAACGTCCTAGAAGTGGAAGATTGATCACATAACCTTCATGTTGTCGTAATAGCTTGTTAACTTAAGCAACGACCTTCACTAATGATCCAGAGGCAGCCGTTGGACCATGACAAGACGTAGCATAGTTAAGTTTGTAAATCTAAACAAAAATCTGGAAATAGAAACATGGAACCTCTTACTAGTCTTCATGAACACTGGAGTAACACAAGAAAAATGTTCACTACTCTTCATGATACAACATCTGGAACAACAATTATCCTTGAGAAATTGGACCATATATCTACGACCTCTTCCTGTAAGTAAAAAAATTAGTTCTGCGCTCTCTCTCTCTCTCTCTCGCCTACAGCTTTTAAAACAACGAAATGTCGATGAAACATTGGTCTAAATAGATGTTCTCAGAATCCCATGAACTGAGAACTACACCCTGGAGCTTGTTATTGTCATCTCGGCCGCTGGAACAAACACAGCAGATGTATAGTCAGGAGCGTGGAACAAAGATAAACAAGTAAACAGAGAGGGGAAAACTCTTGTCTGCGTTGTGCTATGACTATTACAACTGGCGTTCCAGGATCAGGAGGATGACCCCGGACATTGCAGTCAGAGGCGAGGCTGGGAAGGGACGGGACGGGACGGGGTGGAGCGGGATGAGATGGGACGGACGGATGGGGTGGAGCGGGATGAAATGGGACGGGACGGGATGGGGTGGAGAGGGATGAAATGGACGGGACGGGACGGGGTGAAGCGGGATGAGATGGGACAGGATGGGACGGGGTGAGACGGGACGGGACAGAGTGAAACGTATACTATAGGTGAGGCAATAGAAGGACGTGGCTACTGAGAAATGGAGAGAAGAATCACAGAGTAGGACTGGAGGTAATGAATGAGAGAGAGAGAGAGAGAGAGAGAGAGAGAGAGAGAGAGGGGGGGGGGGGGGGGGGGGGGGGGGGGGGTACATCCTAGTCAGCGGTTTCCACACGTCCTTGACACATAACTACTTAAGATTGTAAGGGAATATTAAGGGAGAGTCATCATAGGTAATGGTGGTGATGGATGGAGGGAGGGGCGATGGAGGAAGGGATGGGTGAGCGTGTAGGCGTGCAGGGAGCGTGTGGGCGTGTGGGTATGCAGGGACTATGTAGGCGTGTAAGCATGCAGAGAGCATGTAGGCGTGTAGGCGTGCAGGAGCGGTATGGGCGTGTGGGTATGCAGGGACTATGTAGGCGTGTAGGCATGCAGAGAGAATGTGGGCGTGAGTGCAGTGGGCGTGATGTACACACCTGAGTTACGTCATCAAGTGACTTGCAAGTCTCATCTATGCTACTCACAGGCAGAGAGAGAGAGAGAGAGAGAGAGAGAGAGAGAGAGAGAGAGGAGAGAAACAAATTTTGTTTTGTTGTTGTAGTCATGGTCGTCGTTGTGGTCTCCGGTCCACTTCAGCTACGGCACTAACATGAATTAGCTTAGATATTTTATGATGAGACCCTACCATTATGTCCGTGTGTGTGTGTGTGTGTGTGTGTGTGTGTGTGTGTGTGTGTGTGTGTGTTAGGCATTACTTGTGGGAAAACCATCATAAACCACAAGTTATCCCCGTCATGAGTTAATGACTGTCACGCTGTCATACTGTACCCCTCCTCCCACACTCGTCATGATCTGGTCACTACGTAATAGGACAGCCACCTTTTATTCTCCAGTTTATTACCATTCCTTTAGTTATCTTGTTAGCGTCGTAATGTTGTTTTCAAATGATAGTTATTGTTCTTTCTGGTCCGTCACAGCTCCATAGTTGACTAAACTGACTGACTGACTCTCTCACTTACAGGGAGAGAGAGAGAGAGAGAGAGAGAGAGAGAGAGAGAGAGAGAGAGAGAGAGAGAGAGAGAGAGAGACTATGTTTAAAAGGCCTCTGTTATGAAGGAAACACAATCAACAATCACAAGGTGGGGGACACTTTTTCTTAGCCTCTCACCACATTCCCCAACATCCACACCCCAGCACACTCTGTCCATACCCCCCCCACCTTTTAAACACTTCCCCACATCCACCCTCACACACTCTACCCCCACACCCCACTCTTAACACACCTCCCCACACCCAGCCCCACACACCTGGCCTATACCCACACCCCTGATACTTCCCCCACACTCCCCATATCTCAACACCACCACCCATCACCCTCTCACACTCTCCAAACCCACACACCCCCCCACACACCCACATGCTGGCAATGCCCTTGAAAACGAACGAATTTCCCCCCGTCATGTTGGCTCTTCATCCCATGGTCGGCGGTGCATCGTGAACACTGTAATTTATATCTCTTCCCTCCTTCTCACGCCCCGAGGGAACCACCAGGCCGAGACACGCAACTTTTATTCAACGATTCTTTGCCCCGTGATGAGAGATGAGTCAACACGTCAAGAGGCGGTAGTTGTCTCGGTATAGTTATCGGCGACATTTCCGCTGTTTGTGTCGTCTTTGTATCGTCGGTAAGCTAGGGTTGTTGATGTCTATACGCTCACATCCGCAATTTAGGGTAAATATTTATCTTAAGGGGTCCTTGAAAATCGTTGGTCCTGTGTTGTTATAAAAATGTTCTTCCCGCGTGATAAGTTACTACTGCAGTGACGTCCTCAACAGGAAGTCCGCAATCGACACACACACACACACACACACACACACACACCATTGGGAGGCGCAGGATTGTAATGACTCTCTGGAGGACGTCCTACACCCACCCTCTTGCTTGCACAATGCTGCCATCTCCGGGTCCCTCATGCTGTTCCTCCCAGGATGAAGAACCACAACTTACCTACTTTAGATAATTTACCTTAAACAAAAATAAAAAATCAACATCGTAAATCGGATTTATATTATAAAAGATTAACTTTACTAGATTTAGTTAGTCTTTAGATTAACATAAGTCGAATAGGTTTAGGTATCTTATAATGAACTAGCGTGAGGTGTATCTAGGAAGCCGTCTTCATTATCCTGGAAAAAAAAACTAATCCAATGTGGCTAATTTCTGTAAACAAAGACTGGGTGTACATCCTGTGGTGAAATATTATGTTGTTTACTATAGCGTAACACTTTTTGAATTATATTACATAACGCAAACATTTTCTTGAAAGAATGTTTCGATGAACGATAATGGTGAGGAAGAATGTTGAAGACGTGTAACATTCTGAATTACTTTTTTCTTTCTTTGGTACAATATGAGTGTTTTGATGTATTGTTGTATAAGCGGGAGAATGTGTGTGTGTGTGTGTGTGTGTGTGTGTGTGTTGGTGTTTGTTATTAATAAAGCTTATGACATAAACTGATGTCTGGAATATGGAATTAAGAATATTTTGGTCTATGATGCAACGAACATATTATTAATCCAAGGTTAGATAACGTTCCCCACACCTGCTGGTAATACACCTGCTGGTAACACACCTGCTAATAACATACCCAAGGGTAACACACCTGCTAATAACACACCTGCTGGTAACACACCTGCAATAACACACCTGCTAATAACACACCTGCTAACACACCTTAATAACACACCTGCTGGTAACACACTCCAATAACACACACCTGCTGGTAACAATCCTGCTAAAAACACACCTGCTGGTACACACCTGCTGGTAACACACCTGCTGGTAACACACCTGCTGGTAACAACTGCTAATAACACACCTAATAAC
>NW_024722701.1:3260352-3435352 GCF_018991925.1 Homarus americanus | reverse complement strand
AAGTTTTCAAATGATTCACTTCGTCAATTTATTTTCTTTTTCGTTTTATTTTAGTGATTAATAAGCCTAAATGTCGTTTACCAAGTTGCTCTTGGTCGCTTTGACGTTAGTTTGGGTATGTGAGGCAGGAGCAGGACCCGCTAGTGTCTCCACCGAGGGTCATGAAGACCCTCTTCTCGCCCAGGGTCATGAAGACCCTCTTCTCACCCAGGGTCCTGAAGACCATCTTCTCACCCAGGGTCATGAAGACCCTCTTCTCACCCAGGGTCATAAAGACCCTCTTCTCACCCAGGGTCATGAAGATCCTCTCCTCACCCAAGGTCGTATTAACGACCCAGAAGACGAGGAGGAGACCTATGCCGAGACGTTTGCTCCGCCGTCGGTGGCCAAACAAAACAATGCCCATTATACTTTCTGAGGCTTTTACAAGTGATGAGAGTTACGCCATCCACCAAGCGGTGGATCGGTTAAACAATATCTCTTGCTTCAGGATAATCAACGCCACTGACCCAAATGCTTATCACGTCAAAGTCAAGAAAAACGAAAGAGGGTGTTTTGCCAACATGGCGTACGTCAACTTACGCAAGGGTTACCAAGTTGTTAATCTACAACGCGGCTGCTTGGTTGTAACGGGTACGCCCATGCACGAATTCCTCCACGCCGCCGGCATCTTCCATCAACAGTGCAGAATTGATCGCGATGATTACATCTTTGTTCAATTAAAAAATACGGTTAGTAGTTATGCTCATAACTTCAAAATATTTCGGAGCAAGTTCCCTCTGTTGTGGTTGCAGGGTCTCCCCTACGACTATCACAGCGTCATGCATTACGGGAAGAAAGCCTTCTCCTCAAATGACCAGAATGTTATTGAGGTCAAAAAGAAGGATTTTGCGGGATCTTTGGGACAGAGACCCACTCTTTCACGCTCAGACATAGCCAACCTGAACCGTATGTACGAGTGTTGGGACCACTACCTGGGTGACGACATCCCCGGTGCTATTCCCTACAAGGAATACCACGCAAGGTTCGTCAAACCAGACTCCACAAAGGTTCCTTCACCGTCCTTCCAAAAGTGGATTGATCACATAAAATCAAAAACTTAACTACGGCGCTGATCTAAACCTTTCAACTTATTTTCTTTATGAAAAATATACCGTCTACCTTTATCGCTTCATGTAAGTAAGATCCGGCCATTATTTTTCGACGACCATGAGTATACTGTACAGTTTTAAGGGTGGCACCATACCCCACCTTCGTGTACAGCCGCCATGAAGGTCAACACAAACTCCTTCATCATTCGCTGAAATTAATTTTCTTTTACTGCTGCTGTAGCATGTGCCTCACGTCATCGCTGTATCTTAAACACCGTTAATCTCTTTCAGACGCTATATTATTAGAGTGTTGTTCTGCGAGTAATTGAGCTGATAATAATGAAGACAAGTTGACAAATTCCGGGCCGGGGTCTGTAATTATTATTATTATTATTAATGTTAATAAAAGATAAAATTTTCAATTAAGAAAAGTCTAAAAGCATATATATATATATATATATATATATATATATATATATATATATATATATATATATATATATATATATATATATATATATATATATATATATATATATATATATATATATATATATATATATATATATATATATATATATATATATATATATATACATCCATTATTATTATGGGTGTGTAGCATAGCGTATGGTTGTGTGGTATAATGCATGGTTGTGTGGTATAGAGCATGGTTGTGTGGTTAATGAGGTCTGTCGGGAAAGTATGCAGCCATTTACTATTAAAAAAAAATATTGCTTACCTAGGACAATGGCGCCTTAGTCCCCTTCAAGGTACTCCCCTTGGGACCTCACACACTTCTCCCAGCGTCCCTTCCACTTTTCAAAACAGTCTGCAAAGTCCTCTTTCGGGATCTTCATCAGCTGCCTCGTCTCATTCTCCTTAATCTCGTCCACGGTGAAATCTCCTCCTTTCAACGGCGATTTTAGCTTTGAGAAAAGCCAGAAGTCGCAGGGAGCCAAATCTGGGCTGTAGGGGGGCTGAGAGACCTGGGTGATAGCGATGTTTGCCAAAACCCTGCACGAGACGTGAAGAATGGGCAGGCGTGTTGTCATGATGAAGCTGAAGCTGCCAGTCACCACTTGCCTACAGCTGCGGTGGTTTCATCTAACCACATCCCTCAGCTGGCGAAGAACTTGGATGTAGTACTCCGTTATTGTTTGGTCTGGACGAGATTAAGGAGACTGCTATGAGGCAGCTGATGAAGACCCCGAAAGAGGACTTTGCAGACTGTTTTGAAAAGTGGAAGGGACGCTGAAAGAAGTGTGTGATCTAATGGCTCACCCTACCTCACTCTACCTCACCCTACCTCACCCTACCTCACTCTACCTCACTCTACCTCACCCTATCTCACCCTACCTCACCCCTATCTCACCCTACCTCACCCTATCTCACCCTACCTCAGTCTACCTCACTCTACCTCACCTACCTCACTCTACTTCACCCTACCTCACCCTACCTCACCCTACCTCACCTATCTCCTCTACCTCCTCTACCTCACCCTACCTCACCCTACCTCACTCTACCTCACCCTACCTCACCCTACCTCACTCTACCTCACTCTACCTCACTCTACCTCACCCCTACCTCACTCTACCTCACCCTATCTCACCCTACCTCCTCTACCTCACCCCTACCTCACTCTACCTCACCCTATCTCACTCTCACTCACTCTACCTCACCCCTCTCCTCTATCTCCTCTACCTCACCCTACCTCCTCTACGTCACCCTATCTCACCTACCTCACTCTACCTGACTCTACCTGACTCTACCTCACCCTATCTAACCCTACATCCTCTATCTCACTCTACCTCCTCTACCTCACCCTATCTCACCCTACCTCACCCTATCTCACCCTATCTCACCCTATCTCACCCTATCTCCTCTACCTGACTCTACCTGACTCTACCTCACCCTATCTAACCCTACATCACTCTACCTCACCCTACCTCCTCTACCTCACCCTATCTCCTCTACCTCACTCTACCTCCACTACCTCACCCTACCTCCCTCTATCTCCTCTACCTCCTCTACCTCACCCTATCTAACCCTACATCACTCTCTCACCCTACCTCACTCTACCTCTCCCCTATCTCACCCTATCTCACCCTATCTCACCTATCTCACTCTACCTGACTCTACCTGACTCTACCTCACCCTATCTAACCCTACATCACTCTACCTCACCCCTACCTCTCTACCTCACCCTATCTCCTCTACCTCACTCTACCTCACTCTACCTCACTCTATCTCACTCTACCTCCTCTACCTCACCCTATCTAACCCTACATCACTCTACCTCACCCCTACCTCCTCTACCTCACCTATCTCACCTACCTCACTCTACGTCACCCTATCTCCACCCTTACCTCCTCTACCTCACCCCTATCTCACCCTATCTCACCCTACCTCACCCTATCTCACCCCTACCTCACTTTACCTCACTCTACCTCACCTACCTCACCTACCACAGCCAATGTCACCCTCACCTCACCCTATCTCACTCTACCTCACTCTACCTCACTTTACCTCCTCTCTCCTCCACCTACCTCACTCTACCTCACTCTACCTCACCTACCTCACCCTATCTCAATCTACCTCAACCTATCTCACCCTACCTCACCCTACCTCACCCTACCTCACTCTCTACCTCACTTTACCTCACCCTACCTCACCCTATCTCACCCTACCTCTCTACCTCACCCCTACCTCTCTACCTCACCCTACCTCACTCTACCTCCTCTACCTCACCCTATCTCACCCTATCTCACCTATCTCACTCTACCTCACCCTACCTCACTCTACTCACCCCTACCTCACTCTACCTCACCCCTATCTCATCCTATCTCACCCTACCTCACTTTACCTCACTCTATCTCACCCTACCTCACTTTACCTCACCCTACCTCACCCTACCACAGCCAATGTCACCCTGAACCAGAATCCAAATGAAAATAACACACTTCCTTCATGATCACCGGTGCAGTTAACGATCACCTGTGTTAAACAGGCCTTGTGGTGACGTCATACACAGCTGGTGTCTTACTCGCCCCTATGTCCTTGTTCCATGTAAAGTAATTCCTATGTGATGTTGCCTCTACCTCTTTATATGTACTGTACATTATTATAGTCTTTAAAGGGATCACCTGAAGATCATCCTCCCCAGGTAGCATCACTGGTTAGGTTTGGTTATGTTAGGTTAGTTAAAGATCTAACCTAGCCTAACTAACCCTCCCAGGTAGCATCACGGTGATTAGGTTAGGTTAGTTAAAGATCTAACCTAGCCTAACTAACCCCAGGTAGCATCACGGTGATTAGGTTAGGTTAGTTAAAGATCTAACCTAGCCTAACTAACCCCCAGGTAGCATCACGGTGGTTGGTTAGGTTAGTTAAAGACTAACCTAGCCTAACTAACCCCCAGGTAGCATCACGGTGATTAGGTTAGGTTAGTTAAAGATCTAACCTAGCCTAACTAACCCCCAGGTATCACGGTGGTTAGGTTAGGTTAGTTAAAGATCTAACTAGCCTAACTAACCCCCAGGTAGCATCACGGTGATTAGGTTAGGTTAGTTAAAGATCTAACCTAGCCTAACTAACCCCAGGTAGCATCACGGTGATTAGGTTAGGTTAGTTAAAAGATCTAACTAGCTAACTAACCCCAGGTAGCATCACGGTGATTAGGTTAGGTTAGTTAAAAGATCTAACCTAGCTAACTAACCCCAGGTAGCATCACGGTGATTAGGTTAGGTTAGTTAAAGTCTAACCTACCTAACTACCCCAGGTAGCATCACGGTGATTAGGTTGGGTTGGTTAAAGATCTAACCTAGCCTAACTAACCCCCAGGTAGCATCACGGTGATTAGGTTAGGTTAGTTAAAGATCTAACCTACCTAACTAACCCCCAGGTAGCATGACGGTGATTAGGTTAGGTTAGTTAAAGATCTAACCTAGCCTAACTAACCCCCAGGTAGCATCACGGTGATTAGGTTGGGTTGGTTAAAGATCTAACCTAGCCTAACTAACCCCAGGTAGCATCACGGTGATTAGGTTAGGTTAGTTAAAGATCTAACCTAGCCTAACTAACTAGGTAGCATCACGGTGATTAGGTTAGGTTAGTTAAAGATCTAACCTAGCCTAACTAACCCCCGGTAGCATCACGGTGGTTGGGTTAGGATAGGTTAGGTTAGGTTAGTTAAGATCTAACCTAGCCTAACTAACCCCCAGGTAGCATCACGGTGGTTAGGTTAGGATAGGTTGAGGTTAGGTTAGTTAAAGATCTAACCTAGCCTAACTAACCCCCCCAGGTAGCGTCACGGTGGTTGGGTTAGGATAGGTTAGGTTAGGTTAGGTTAGGTTAGGTTAGTTAAAGATCTAACCTAGCCTAACTAACCCCGGGTAGCATCACGGTGGTTAGGTTAGGATAGGTTAGGTTAGGTTAGGAACTTAGGACCTATAAATTAACCTTAAGCCCAGGTAGTACCACAGTGATTAAACTTGGGATGGTTTAAGCTGAGGAAGAGAACAGCTAGAGTTACTATACACTCTTAACATTGTGATGGGAACCAGTGAATTAATCTATATAAACCTTTTGTAAATTTGGGGGAAATAATTGGTTTAAAATTGTTTACCCATTAAACTTTATATATTTTTCTTAGTATTTTCCTACAGTACAAAATTTAGACGAATTTAAGAATAGGTTGTGTATAAACTTATTAAGCTTGTTATCTTTCTAAGTATCTTGAAAAATATGTATGATATACTATAAAAATGAGAAGCAAACAATATTTAAAGTCAAAATACGAAATGGCTGTCAGTGAAGTGTGTGTGTGCGTGTGTGTGTGTGTGTGTGTGTGTGTGTGTGTGTTTGGCGCTTGTTTGTACACTCGTGACCGTGAAGTGTAAGAAGAGAGAGTGAGAAGAAAGATAGATTAGTAAGGACAGAGAGAGAGAGAGAATGCGTTAGGGGCGAGGGGTGTGTGATTCGTTTAGCCTGTTCGCTACACCTGCACGTCAACCTGCAATATGGCAACACAACTAGAGGAAAAACCCACAGGGGCCCGGCCACCTCTCTTTCTTTCCCAGGACACACACGGGTCTTACATTATAACAACAACCTCTGTAAAACCATCCAATAGTCTAGCAAAAAAGAAAAACAACAGAATATATTGTTATTATTTATTTATTTATTTATCTCTTAATTTTTAATGGGTAAATATAGTTAGATGTGATTTCGTTGGCTGTTTTATTGAAAAAAAGGGTGAAATTGTTGATCCTCCTGGGATAAAAAATACCCATCCAAGAGTTCTTCCTTTACGCCAAGACCACACTACCAGGGGAGCTTTTGTGCCCTCCCGAATTTTAAGAGGTTCCAAACCTTTAGAAAACTGTAAATCAATGTGTAAACCAGGCCGTAAAAGTCTCTTATTCTCACTCTGCTTCCTATCTTAATTTAAATTTATTGCTATTTAATCTCGAATTTTTTTTATTGTTCATTCGTAAACGCATAACGGAACTAGCCCCCGCCCCCCCCCTCCAAAAAAAGAAAGGATGTATCGTACTGAATCGAACTCTTGACACCGACTTGGATAAATATAAACAAAAGAGGATAAAAAAATACCTCTTACGTAATGCCTAGTGAGGGAAAAATGGTGGTAATAAATGAGTAATCGGTGACTGTGGTGGAGAACGAGGTGATATAAGAGCGGCGTCGTACTGGTGTGGGCAGTTGTTGTGGTGCTCTGTGTGAGGGCGGAGAGGTTCAATCAGACTCCTGTGGCAGAGTGAGTACCTTGACACACACACACACACACACACGTATCTCTAAATCAATTATTTCCTTTTAGCTAATTTTTTAAACAGTTATTTTTTATTTTACGTCTTTCAATTCCATATACATTTATAAATTACAATTGTGTTACGTTCAGTATTACATAGCAGTGTTTGTGTTACGTTCATTATTACATAGCAGTGTTTGTGTTACGTTCATTATTACAGTAGAGTTTGTGTTACGTTCATTATTACATAACAGTGTTTGTGTTACGTTCATTATTAAATAGCAGTGTTTGTGTTACGTTCATTATTATATAGCAGTGTTTGTGTTACGTTCATTATTACATAGCAGTGTTTGTGTTACGTTCATTATTATATAGCAGTGTTTGTGTTACGTTCAGTATTACATAGCAGTGTTTGTGTTACGTTCATTATTAAATACAGGTGTTTGTGTTACGTTCATTATTATATAGCAGTGTTTGTTACGTTCAGTATTACATAGGAGTGTTTGTGTTACGTTCAGTATTACATAGCAGTGTTTGTGTTACGTTCAGTATTACATAGGAGTGTTTGTTACGTTCAGTATTACATAGGAGTGTTTGTTACGTTCAGTATTACATAGGGGTGTTTGTGTTACGTTCAGTATTACATATCAGTGTTGTGTTACGTTCAGTATTACATAGCAGTGTTTGTGTTACGTTCAGTATTACATAGGGGTGTTTGTGTTACGTTCAGTATTACATATCAGTGTTTGTGTTACGTTCAGTATTACATAGGAGTGTTTGTGTTACGTTCAGTATTACAGCAGTGTTTGTGTTACGTTCAGTATTACATAGGAGTGTTTGTGTTACGTTCAGTATTACATAGCATACGTCACAAGAAGAAAAACCCCTCTTTCTCAATATTTCTTTCTTTCTTTCTCACTGTCTCTCTATCTCTAAAGAAAAATCCGATTATTTAACAGTAAGAAATGAACCAGAAATAGCCATACTTATTATTTAAATGACCCGAGATAAGTTATACGCGTTAAGGCTCCCTGGCAAGAGATACATTTACATAATAAATAATAATAATAACAACATACAGAAAGTATCACGTTACTCAAATACCTGGCTAAATTTATCTAACTGTTCGTATGTTCAATGTCTTCTATTAACTGGTGATGTGAGACTGTATCTAACTGTTCGTATGTTCAATGTCTTCTATTAACTGGTGATGTGAGACTGTATCTAACTGTTCGTATGTTCAATGTCTTCTATTAACTGGTGATGTGAGACTGTATCTAACTGTTCGTATGTTCAATGTCTTCTATTAACTGGTGATGTGAGACTGTATCTAACTGTTCGTATGTTCAATGTCTTCTATTAACTGGTGATGTGAGACTGTATCTAACTGTTCGTATGTTCAATGTCTTCTATTAACTGGTGATGTGAGACTGTATCTAACTGTTCGTATGTTCAATGTCTTCTATTAACTGGTGATGTGAGACTGTATCTAACTGTTCGTATGTTCAATGTCTTCTTTAACTGGTGATGTGAGACTGTATCTAACTGTTCGTATGTTCAATGTCTTCTATTAACTGGTGATGTGAGACTGTATCTAACTGTTCGTATGTTCAATGTCTCTATTAACTGGTGATGTGAGACTGTATCTAACTGTTCGTATGTTCAATGTCTTCTATTAACTGGTGATGTGAGACTGTATCTAACTGTTCGTATGTTCAATGTCTTCTATTAACTGGTGATGTGAGACTGTATCTAACTGTTCGTATGTTCAATGTCTTCTATTAACTGGTGATGTGAGACTGTATCTAACTGTTCGTATGTTCAATGTCTTCTATTAACTGGTGATGTGAGACTGTATCTAACTTGTTCGTATGTTCAATGTCTTCTATTAACTGGTGATGTGAGACTGTATCTAACTGTTCGTATGTTCAATGTCTTCTATTAACTGGTGATGTGAGACTGTATCTAACTGTTCGTATGTTCAATGTCTTCTATAAACTGGTGATGTGAGACTGTATCTAACTGTTCGTATGTTCAATGTCTTCTATTAACTGGTGATGTGAGACTGTATCTAACTGTTCGTATGTTCAATGTCTTCTATTAACTGGTGATGTGAGACTGTATCTAACTGTTCGTATGTTCAATGTCTTCTATTAACTGGTGATGCGCGACTGTATCTAACTGGCTCATAGCTACGACACGAAGATGGATTCTCAAATGATCGAAAAGTTAAATGTTCCCTTTAACTGATAATGCGAAAACGTATGTAACTGGGTCCATTAACCTACGACAGATTCCCAAAGATTCTTACGCTAAATATTTCATGAAATGTGATGTCAGAACTTAACCAACTGATCCGGAAAAGAAAAGAAAAAGTCAATGGCGTCGAAATTACACTGTGACTCTACAGGTAATTCGATAAGTCATCTTATCCCAATAACAGGTAAAAGATTCGCAGAGGAGCCTTAAGAGACGGGGTGGGTGGGGGCTGGTGGGGTAGAGGGTGGGGGCTGGTGGGGTAGAGGGTGGGGGCTGGTGGGTAGAGGGTGGGGGCTGGTGGGGTAGAGGTGGAGGGGTGGGGGGCTGGTGGGGTAGAGGGGTGGGGGCTGGTGGGGTAGAGGTGGAGGTGGGGTTGAAGGTGGTGGAAGGGTGGGGGCTGGTGGGGTAGAGGGTGGGGGCTGGGTGGGGTGGGGTGGAGGGTGGGGTTGAGGGTGGAGGTGGGGTTGAGGGTGGAGGGGGTGGGGGTTGAAGGTGGAGGGTGGGTGAGCCAATGGTAGACGACCGCAGCTAATTTCACCTGTGGAGATTTCAACGCCGTGTAGATAGTGGTTTTGGCTCCTTCCTTCCTGCCTTCTTCCAACCAACTAATACTGTTACTACTACTACTTATACTACTACTACTTATACTACTACTACTGTTACAACTACTTGTTACTACTACTTATACTACTACTACTGTTACTACTACTACTTATACTACTACTGTTACTACTACTACTGTTACTACTACTACTGTTACTACTACTACTTATACTACTACTACTTATACTACTACTACTGTTACAATACTGTTACTACTACTACTTATACTACTACTACTGTTACTACTACTACTGTTACTACTACTACTGTTACTACTACTACTTATAATACTACGACTTATACTACTACTACTGTTACTACTACTTATACTACTACTATATATACTACTACTACTGTTACTACTACTACTGTTACTACTACTACTTATACTACTACTACTACTACCTTTACCTCTGCTTTTAAAATTATCAAAACAATCGCCCTTACCAATTACCATTACCATCACCACCACCACCACCTCCTCCTCCTCCTCTTCCATTAACTAGAAACATATTGACACATTTAACAAGAACGCTTCATCTAGATCTTAGTCTTGGAGTCTTCGATACTCTCTAGCTAAGGTAGAGTCTCAGTGTAATAAACAGAGAGAGAGAGAGAGAGAGATCCACTAATCTCAAAAACACTCGCTGTACACGTGTGTATGTGTGCGTGTGTTTGTCTACGTATCACATCAATAAACAAGTGACCTCTCCCTCCCTCCCCTACACCTGCTTCTCACGTGAGTTTGCTACTGTAGTCTCTCTCTCTCTCTCCCTCTGCACATGTTAGGCATCCTTTACACGACCATAAACGCCTCTGGACATACAGATAAACCTTGGAGCTATTCTGTATCAAGACATCACCACACATCCATGATACAGGTTCAGAGCACGGGGTTAAGTATTCAGGCTTATATCAACACAATCAGCTGATGCGTCTCTGTTTCTCGGGCACGTGTAGGCAGTGGGCCCTTGTGAGATGCCCTTGTGAGATGCCCTTGTGAGATGCCCATGTGAGATGCCCTTGTGAGATGCCCTTGTGAGATGCACTTTAAGATTCTGCTGCAGTTTTACATGTCATTCAAATAAATGTTATCTGATCTTATATTTACAACTTCCATCACTCTATAAAAAAATCATTACTCGTCTTCAAACCTCTTCTGATACCTTTTGCTGCGATAATATAGACACATAAGTCTATTTCAGGCACTAACTTTCAACTTCTGACATAGAGTTTCAGATGTGATTTTGACATTATGAGTTACCCTATGAAGCATCAAATCCCATAACACATCTATAAAAGTCTTCGGATCCTCTTTTAATGGACCTCGTTGTGTTACTTATGCAGGAATTCCCCATTGATGTTCTCTAATAACGGAGGAATCATTAGTGCTAGTAATGTCTCGTGTTGTTGTTGTTTTGTTGTTGATAGACAGAGACAGACACCAGAACAGATAGACAGAGACAGACACACAGACAGATAGACAGAGACAGACACACAGACAGATAGACAGAGACAGACACACAGACAGATAGAGACAGACACACAGACAGATAGACAGAGACAGACACACAGACAGATAGACAGAGACAGACACACAGACAGATGAACAGACAGACACACAGACAGATAGCAGACAGACACACAGACAGATAGACAGAGACAGACACACAGACAGATAGCAGAGACAGACACACAGACAGATAGACAGAGACAGACACACAGACAGATAGACAGAGACAGACACACAGACAGATAGACAGAGACAGACACACAGACAGATAGACAGAGACAGACACACAGACAGATAGACAGAGACAGACACACAGACAGATGAACCAGACAGACACACGACAGATAGACAGAGACAGACACACAGACAGATAGACAGAGACAGACACACAGACAGATAGACGAAGGAACAGACACACAGACAGATAGACAGAGACAGACACACAGACAGATAGACAGAGACAGACACACAGACAGATAGACAGAGACAGACACACAGACAGATAGACAGACAACACAGACAGATAGACAGAGACAGACACACACACACACACACACACACACACACACACACACACACACACAGGTTGAGGTGGTGACGTCATGATACTGTTACGTAAACGTTTTAAGTGAGGAAGAAAAGGGTAACCCACTGGTCTCGCTCTCTCTCTCTCTCGCTCTCTATCCACCCATCTGCCCAATCCTGGTAAAGTAAGTCCTTAGATTTACATGAGATACTGAAGATTAGTCTAGTCCAATCACTGTATACCTCTTCTGATTGGCTAATAGGGTGTTCTCTCTCTCTCTCTCTCTCTCTTTTGTCTGTGTCTGTCTGTCTGAAATTTATTGTGTGTGTGTGTGTGTGTGTGTGTGTGTAAGTTGTCCTTTGGATAGTAAGTAATTTTGTCTCGTTGTAGATTCGGTGTATTTATGTCTTTGGAAGAGGAAAACGATGAAAACAAACTGATTATCGAGAGAGAGAGAGAGAGAGAGAGAGAGAGAGAGAGAGCATGTCGTGTCGGTGCCCATTGAGCCTCATCGTGGTGGCCTAGCCGTCAGCTGATGATGTTATTGTTTACATGTAGTCAGCTGTTTCTACCTCAGACTCCCTGATATATATCCCAAAACGTTAATACATGTATGAACCTAACCTAACCTAACTAACCTAACCTAACCTAACCTAACCTAACCAAACCTAACTAACAACCTAACCTAACCAACAACTAACCTAACCTAACGTAACCTAACCTAACCAACCTAACCTAACCTAACCCTAACCTAACCCTAACCTAACCAAACACAAAGCCACATGGACAAACATATCCACATACGTAAACTAATACTCATAAAGAATCACGGACACAGAAACCCCACTTATGTACGAAAACTCATACAAACAAACACACACACACACACAAACACATACACACACGCGCACCTACAGTGATTTACTTGCATAAACCAACACACACACACACACACACACACACACACACACACACACACACACACACACACACACACACACTGAAGGTCCCTAAAACACTTTACGTTGTTGTTGTTGTTGTTTTTTATCCCCCGCCTCTCATACATTAATCAGTGGCCTTTTCTTTCCATCTTTGTCTGACTAAAACTTAACACTAATTGAATGCCTGGATTTAAAAGAGCTCTGTCTGTGTGTGTGTGTGTGTGTGTGTGTGTGTGTGTGTGTGTAGGTAGGTATCTCTCACTTACAGTACAGACAGACAACAGCTCAAAGTCATTTCCTTCAAACATCATGAGAGAGAGAGAGAGAGAGAGAGAGAGAGAGAGAGAGAGAGAGAGGGTGTTGACGTCTTCACCACACTCATCGACCGCTCACACCTACACAACACTTCACAATGCCTTTCCCTTCATCTCAAGTTCCACCCACGTTATATAAACACGGTCACCGGGGGTTTGTCTAATAGATTCCTGGCTTCTCTTTTACTGTACAATATTATATTTATTTGGTCTGTCTGAGGAACAATGTGTGTGTTAATCTGGTTATAGTAGTTGTGGTGATGATGGTGACGATGATGGTGGAGACAGTAATACTGCGGTAGTAATATTGTAATTAATAATAGTAATAATAATTATGGTAATATTTATATTATTATTATTATTATTAATATTAATATTATTATTATTATTATACCGTGTACAGGTGTGTTGTAGGTATACACACAGGTGTGAAGGAGGAAGGACTCCTACACGTTCTTGTCCACAAAACTCAACAATAAAGATAAGATAGAACAAGTTCCGCTCATCTCTCTCTCTCTCTCTCTCTCTGCTTTCTTTCTTTCTCCGTGTCTCTCTACCTTTACCTTCTTTTTTGTTGTTCCCCTCTCTCTCTCTCTCTCTTTCTCTCTTTCTCTTTCTGGACGCCAGAAGGTTGAGGTGTTGATTGTATATATATATATATATATATATATATATATATATATATATATATATATATATATATATATATATATATATATATATATATATATATATATATATATATATATTGAATCATTATTATTTAAGATCGATGGTCGTAGATCAATAAAACCAGGGATCCATCTTTATTGCACTTGCCTCGACCAATCACAATCGACAGCTAATCGTAAATGTATCTTCATTGGCCATTTGGCGCGACACATTCCCTGGCCCGTCCCTAAAAGCTGGCGGGACGCAGGAGCACACTATCAGACGTGTCTGACCAGCCTTGCAGAACGGCCACGATCCCAGAGACTCTTACGGTGAATATTTCTCGTAACTGAAGACTAAAAGATGTAGAGAACACACAGAAACAACCCCAAATAACATCGTAATTGCACTGAGATTCTACCTTAACCGGATACGTTCGCTTCAGACGAGGGATATATACATGGAATCAACCCAGAGAATCTATGGCTGGGTTCAGTACCTTCTAACTGGTGCTAAGTGAACGTATAATAGATAAGGTAGAATCTCAGGGGGAATTCTGAAGCCAAGATTGTGTTTTAGCGTAAATTTAAGAGTCGGAAGCATTCTCAAGTCTTTATTTACGAGTTATTTTGATCGTACGAGACTTTGAGATTGTGAACCTTCTTCTCTATCTGGCATCATCCACGGTCGGCTGGGAGTAGTCTGACTGGTGGTGGTGGTGATGATGAGAGTGGATGGTTAGAATGATGGGGTGAAGGTGGTGGTGGTGGTGAGGGTGAATAGATAGTGGTTAGATTTGATAGTGGTGATGGTGAAGATAGTGGTGGAGGTACTGGTGGTGGTTGGTTTTGGTGTTTAAAGAAAAAAATACTAATTTTTTTAAAAGATCATTGTGTTTCGCTATGACATGATAAGATATATTGACTGAGAGATGCACAATTATAAAGTGACATTCGATCATTGTGGTGGTGACTGAGACCTGTTCCTATCTCTCCCGTGCCGCTGTAGAAAGAGAGAGAGAGAGAGAGAGAGAGAGAGAGAGAGAGAGAGAATAAATATTCTTTCATTAATTGCCATAGGCCCTCATATAAGCTCATCAGTATAATAATTATTCTAGCTGCGTTAACAGCTCTATACCTTACTAACTCACCCATTCATCGACGGAAATTCAACTGTACGTGAGTAAATTCAGTTGAGTCAGCAGTTAGCTGTATACACATCACACTCACTCACTCACTCACTCACTAACTCACTCACTCACTCACTCACTCACTGACGGAAAATTTATATAAACTCGCTGATGTCGATTTCTTCTTCTTCTTCTTCAGTACAATGACTTAACCCTTGAATACGATGACGTAATCCCTTGAGTATGATGACTTAACCCTTGAATACGACGACGTAATCCCTTGAGTATGATGACTTAACCCTTGAATACGACGACGTAATCCCTGAGTATGATGACAACCCGAATACGACGACGTAATCCCTGAGTATGGTGACTTAACCCTTGAATACGACGACGTAATCCCTAGTATGATGACTTAACCCTTGAATACGACGACGTAATCCCTTGAGTATGATGACTTAACCCTTGAATACGACGACGTAATCCCTTGAGTATGGTGACTTAACCCTTGAATACGACGACGTAATCCCTTGAGTATGGTGACTTAACCCTTGAATACGACGACGTAATCCTTGAGTATGATGACTTAACCCTTGAATACGACGACGTAATCCCCTTAGTATGGTGACTTACCCTTGAATACGATGACATAATCCCTTGAGTATGATGACTTAACCTGAATACGATGACGTAATCCCTTGAGTATGATGACTTAACTCTTGAATACGATGACGTAATCCCTTGAGGTATGGTGACTTAACCCTTGAATACGATGACGTAATCCCTTGAGTATGATGACTTAACCCTGAATACGACGACGTAATCCCTTGAGTATGGTGACTTAACCCTTGAATATGATGACGTAATCCCTTGAGTATGATGACTTAACCCTTGAATACGATGACGTAATCCCTTGAGTATGATGACTTAACCTTGAATATGATGACGTAATCCCTTGAGTATGATGACTTAACCCTTGAATACGATGACGTAATCCTTGAGTATGATGACTTAACCCTTGAATATGACGACGTAATCCCTTGAGTATGATGACTTAACCTTGAATACGACGACGTAATCCTTGAGTATGGTGACTTAACCCTTGAATACGATGACGTAATCCCTTGAGTATGATGACTTAACCCTTGAATATGATGACGTAATCCTTGAGTATGATGACTTAACCCTTGAATATGATGACGTAATCCTTGAGTATGATGACTTAACCCTTGAATACGATGACGTAATCCCTTGAGTATGATGATTTAACCCTTGAATACGACGACGTAATCCTGAGTATGATGACTTAACCCTTGAATATGATGAAGTAATCCCTTGAGTATGATGACTTAACCCTTGAATACGATGACGTAATCCTTAGTATGATGACTTAACCCTTGAATACGATGACGTAATCCCGAGTATGGTGACTTAACCTTGAATACGACGACGTAATCCCTTGAGTATGATGACTTAACCCTTGAATACGACGTAATCCTTGAGTATGATGACAACCCTTGAATACGACGACGTAATCCCTGAGTATGGTGACTTAACCCTTGAATACGACGACGTAATCCCTGAGTATGATGACTTAACCCTGAATACGACGACGTAATCCTTGAGTATGATGACAACCCTTGAATACGACGACGTAATCCCTTGAGTATGGTGACTTAACCCTTGAATACGATGACGTAATCCCTTGAGTATGATGACTTAACCCTTGAATACGACGACGTAATCCCAGTATGGTGACTTAACCCTTGAATACGATGACGTAATCCCTGAGTATGGTGACTTAACCCTTGAATACGATGACGTAATCCCTTGAGTATGATGACTTAACCCTTGAATACGACGACGTAATCCCTTGAGTATGATGACTTAACCCTTGAATATGATGACGTAATCCCTTGAGTATGATGACTTAACCCTTGAATATGATGACGTAATCCCTTGAGTATGATGACTTAACCCTTGAATACGACGACGTAATCCCTTGAGTATGATGACTTAACCCTTGAATACGACGACGTAATCCCTTGAGTATGATGACTTAACCCTTGAATACGACGACGTAATCCCTTGAGTATGGTGACTTAACCCTTGAATACGACGACGTAATCCCTTGAGTATGATGACTTAACCCTTGAATACGATGACGTAATCCCTGAGTATGGTGACTTAACCCTTGAATACGATGACATAATCCCTTGGTATGATGACTTAACCCTTGAATACGATGACGTAATCCCTTGAGTATGATGACAACCCTTGAATACGATGACCTAATCCCTTGAGTATGGTGACTTAACCCTTGAATACGACGACGTAATCCCTTGAGTATGATGACTTAACCCTTGAATACGACGACGTAATCCTTGAGTATGATGACTTAACCCTTGAATACGACGACGTAATCCCTTGAGTATGGTGACTTAACCCTTGAATACGATGACGTAATCCTTGAGTATGATGACTTAACCCTTGAATACGACGACGTAATCCTTGAGTATGATGACTTAACCCTGAATACGACGACGTAATCCCGAGTATGATGACTTAACCCTTGAATACGACGACGTAATCCCTTGAGTATGGTGACTTAACCCTTGAATACGATGACGTAATCCCTTGAGTATGATGACTTAACCCTTGGATACGACGACGTAATCCCTTGAGTATGATGACTTAACCCTTGAATACGACGACGTAATCCCTTGAGTATGATGACTTAACCCTTGAATACGACGACGTAATCCTTGAGTATGGTGACTTAACCCTTAAATACGACGTAATCCCTTGAGTATGATGACTTAACCCTTAAATACGACGACGTAATCCTGGTATGATGACTTAACCCTTGAATACGACGACGTAATCCTGGAGTATGGTGACTTAACCCTTAAATACGACGACGTAATCCCTTGAGTATGATGACTTAACCCTTGAATACGACGACGTAATCCCTTGAGTATGATGACTTAACCCTTGAATACGACGACGTAATCCTTGAGTATGATGACTTAACCCTTGAATACGACGACGTAATCCTTGAGTATGATGACTTAACCCTTGAATACGACGACGTAATCCCTTGAGTATGATGACTTAACCACCAGATACGACGACACAATCCCTTGAGTATGATGACTTAACCCTTGAATACGACGACACAATCCCTTGAGAGTACGATGACTTAATCCCTTAGGTATGTTGTCTTAACCCCTTGGTATGTTGTCTTAACCCCTTGAGTATGTTGTCTTAACCCTTGAGTATGTTGTCTTAACCCCTTGAGTATGTTGTCTTAACCCCTTGAGTATGTTGTCTTAACCCCTTGAGTATGTTGTCTTAACCCCTTGAGTATGTTGTCTTAACCCCTTGAGTATGTTGTCTTAACCCCTTGAGTATGTTGTCTTAACCCTTGAGTATGTTGTCTTAACCCTTGAGTATGTTGTCTTAACCCCTTGAGTATGTTGTCTTAACCCCTTGAGTATGTTGTCTTAACCCCTTGGTATGTTGTCTTAACCCCTTGAGTATGTTGTCTTAACCCTCAGGTATGTTGTCTTAACCCTTGAGTATGTTGTCTTAACCGCGAGTATGTTGTCTTAACCCCTTGAGTATGTTGTCTTAACCCCTTGAGTATGTTGTCTTAACCCCTTGAGTATGTTGTCTTAACCCCTTGAGTATGTTGTCTTAACCCCTTGAGTATGTTGTCTTAACCCCTTGAGTATGTTGTCTTAACCCCTTGAGTATACGATGACTTAATCTCTTGAGTGTAATATCATCGTTCTCAAAGGAATAAGTCATTATACTCAAGGATTAAAGTCATCGCACTCAACGGGTTAATCGTATTCAAGAAGTTGTCATGGAGGACATAAATCGCTTAAATGTAGCAACACAACCACACACTGCTAACTTATAGCAACCAATCGAATAACCTCACTCATAAGTAACGCTCATAACTGCTAATATGTAGCAATGGATTAATAAAACCGCTAACATGTAGTAGCCTCACAGGCTTATATATAGCACCATGGCCTTTCTGGTCGTCCTCAGTGACCCGCCAAAGTTATGTCTGAAGAACTGTAGCTCGTCAAGAAGGATGTTGGAGGCGGGCAGTAACAAGGTCGATTTTGCCTCACATTTAATGTGAGAATTCCGCCTCTTGTGGAAATTGTTGAATGACACGCTTCTCGCCCGACCTATTTAGGCTATTCAGACAGTAAAATTGTCACTAGGGGAGGGAAGAGAGAAAGCTAGATAGATGGAGTGAGAGAGCGAGGAAAGGCGTTAGATTAACAAAGTTGATGAACTAATATATATATATATATATATATATATATATATATATATATATATATATATATATATATATATATATATATATATATATTAGAGAGAGAGAGAGAGAGAGAGAGAAGGTGAAATAAAAGAGAAATAGACAATGTTGCTGAATGGTGATATAGAAGGAGATAAGTAAAGAGATATAGATAGACATTGATATATATATAAATAGCTAATGATTGATACATACATACATACATACATACATACATACATACATACATACAAAAAGAAGATAGATAGATAGATAGATAGAGAAAAAGAGAGAAAGAGAGCCACTAGGTATATACTTAAGCAATCTACAGTAATAAGGTACAGGTACAGGTAGTTCCCTCTCCTAGTGTGTGGTAGAACATTACTCGGTGGTGGTACAGTACAGGTGTAAGGTCTACTGTACCTCTTGTATGGATCTTTCTCTAGTTTTTTCAAATCAGTTTATTCACCAATTGTTGTATATCGTAAAAAAAAATATTAAAATAAATATAATATTCTTTTTGTAATTTTTATACAAGAACAAAAATTATGTTGATTAGATAAAAGATACAAGAACCGACTCACCTGAGGTCATCAGAGTGTAATGAGGCGATTATTACTTAGATAACGATCACCAGGTAACTACCAAACAACCCGAGTATTGTTAGCTACCGAACCACCGCCTTAACATACACCCACGACCTGTATACATATACCCAGGGCCTGTATACATATACCCAGGGCCTGTACAAACACCATGGCCTGTATACATACACCCAGGGCCTGTATACATATACCCAGCCACAAACACCCTGGCCTGTATACATACACCCAGGGCCTGTATACATACCAGGGCCTTATCAAACACCCATGGCCTGTATACATACACCCAGGGCCTGTATACATACCCAGGGCCTGTATACAAACACCCATGGCCTGTATACATACCCCAGGGCCTGTATACAAACACCCAGGGCCTGTATACATACACCCAGGGCCTGTATACATACACCCAGGGCCTGTATACATACACCCAGGGCCTGTATACATACACCAGGGCCTGTATACATACACGGGCCTGTATAGCTACACCTGGTGCCTGTATACATACACCCAGGGCCTGTATACACACACCCAGGGCCTGTATACATACACCCAGGGCCTGTATAACATACACCCAGGGCCTGTATACATACACCCAGGGCCTGTATACATACACCCAGGCCTGTATAACTACACCTAGTGTGTATACATACACCCAGGGCCTGTATACATACACCCAGGGCCTGTATACAACACCCAGGGCCTGTATACATACACCCAGGGCCTGTATACATACACCCAGGGCCTTATACATACACCAGGGCCTGTATACACCTAGTGCCTGTATACATACACCCAGGGCCTGTATACATACACCCAGGGCCTGTATACAAACACCCAGGGCCTGTACATACCCAGGGCCTGTATACAAACACCGGCCTGTATACATACACCAGGGCCTGTATACATACACCCGGGCCTGTATACATACACCCAGGGCCTGTAACACCTAGTGCCTGTATACATACACCCAGGGCCTGTATACACACACCCAGGGCCTGTATAACTACACCTAGTGCCTGTATACATACACCCAGGGCCTGTATACATACACCCAGGGCCTGTATACATACACAGGGCCTGTATACACATACACCCAGGGCCTGTATACACACACCCAGGGCCTGTATAACTACACCCAGGGCCTGTATACACACACCCAGGGCCTGTATACATACCACCAGGGCCTGTATACACACCCAGGGCCTGTATAACTCACCCAGGGCCTGTATACATACACCCAGGGCCTGTATACATACACCCAGGGCCTGTATACATACACCAGGGCCTGTATACACACACCCAGGGCCTGTATACATACACCCAGGGCCTGTATACACACACCAGGGCCTGTATACATACACCCAGGGCCTGTATACATACACCCAGGGCCTGTATACATACACCCAGGGCCTGTATACACACACCCAGGGCCTGTATACATACACCGGGGCTGTATACACACACACCCAGGGCCTGTATACATACACCAGGGCCTGTATACATACACCAGGGCCTGTATACAACAGCTGTCACACACAGAGGCCTGTATACATACACCCAGGGCCCTGTATACACACACCCAGGGCCTGTATACACACAGGGCCTGTATACATACACCCAGGGCCTGTATACACACACAGGGCCTGTATACATACACCAGGGCCTGTATACACACCCAGGGCCTGTATACACACACCCAGGGCCTGTCACACACACCAGGCCTGTATACATACACCCAGGGCCTGTACACACACCCAGGGCCTGTATACACACACCCAGGGCCTGTATACACACACCCAGGGCCTGTATACATACACCAGGGCCTGTATACACACACCCAGGGCCTGTATACATCACCCAGGCCTGATAACAACAACCCAGGCATACACACACCCAGGGCCTGTATACACACACCCCAGGGCCTGTATACACACACCCAGGGCCTGTATACATACACCGGCCTGATACATAACCCAGCCTGTATACACACACCCAGGCCTAACACACCCAGGTACCACACCCAGGCCTGTATACACACCCAGGGCCTGTATACACACACCCAGGGCCTGACATACACCAGGGCCTGTATACACACACCCAGGCCTGTATACACACACCCAGGCCTGTATACACACACCCAGGGCCTGTATACACACACCCAGGCCTGTATACACACACCCAGGCCTGTATAACACCCAGGCCTGTATACACATCAGGCCTGTACACATACACACCCAGGCCTGTATACACACACCAGGCCTGTATACACACCCAGGGCCTGTACACACACCCAGGCCTGTACACACACCCAGGGCCTGTATACACACACCCAGGCCTGTATACACACACCCAGGGCCTGTATACACACACCCAGGCCTGTATACACACCAGGCCTGTATACACACCCAGGCCTGTACACACACCCAGGCCTGTATACACACACCCAGGGCCTGTATACACACACCCAGGCCCTGACACACACCAGGGCCTGTATACACACACCCAGGCCTGTATACACACACCCAGGCCTGTATACACACACCCAGTGTTAACACCAGGGCCTGTATACATACACCCAGGGCCTGTATACACACCCAGGGCCTGCACATACACAGGCTACACACACACCAGGGGATCAACCCAGGCCTGTATAATACACCCAGGGCCTGTATACACACCCAGGCCTGTATACACACACACCAGGCCTGTATACATACACCCGGGCCTGTATACACACACCCAGGCCTGTATACACACCCAGGCCTGTATACACACCACCCAGGCCTGTATACACACACCCAGGCCTGTACACACACCCAGGGCCTGTATACACACCCAGGCCTGTATACACACACCCAGGCCTGTATACACACCGGCCTGTACACAGGCCTGTATACACACCCAGGCCCGTATACACACACCCAGGGCCTGTATACATACACCCAGCCTGTATACACACACCCAGGCCTGTATACATAACCCAGGCCTGTATACACACACCCGGGCCTGTATACACACACCCAGGGCCTGTATACACACACCCAGGCCTGTATACACACACCCAGGGCCTGTATCACCCAGGCCTGTATACATACACCCAGGCCTGTATACACACACCCAGACCTGTATACACACACACCCAGGCCTGTATACACACACCCAGGCCTGTATACACACACCCAGGGCCTGTATACACACACCCAGGGCCTGTATACACACACCCAGGGCCTGTATACACACACCCAGGCCTGTATACACACACCCAGGCCTGTATACACACACCCAGGGCCTGTATACACCCAGGCCTGTATACATACCCAGGGCCTGTATACATACACCCAGGGCCTGTACACACACCCAGACCTGTATACACACACCAGGCCGACCACCTGTATACACACACCCAGGGCCTGTATACACACACCCAGGGCCTGTATACACACACACCCAGGACTCAGACACACACCCAGGGCCTGTATACACACACCCAGGGCCTGTATACATACACCCAGGGCCTGTATACACACACCCAGGGCCTGTATACACACACCCAGGGCCCAGCACACACCCAGGGCCTGTATACACACCCAGGCCTGTATCACCCAGGGCCTATACACACACCCAGGCCTGTATACACACACCCAGGGCCTGTATACACACACCAGGGCTGACACACACACACCCAGGGCCTGTATACATATACCCAGGCCTGTATACATACACCCAGGCCTGTATACATACACCCAGGGCCTGTATACACACACCCAGGGCCTGTATACACACCTGTGGGCCTGTATACACACACCCAGGGCTGTATACACACACCCAGGGCCTGTATACACACACACCCAGGGCCTGTATACACACACCCAGGGCCTGTATACACACACCCAGGCCTGTACACACCCAGGGCCTGTATACACACACCCAGGCCTGTATACATACACACCCAGGGCCACACACACACCCAGGCCTGTATACACACACCTGGGCCTGTATACACACACCCAGGGCCTGTATACACACACCCAGGCCTGTATACACACACCCAGGGCCTGTATACATCACACCCAGGGCCTGTATACACACACCAGGCCTGTCATACACACCCAGGGCCTGTATACATATACCCAGGGCCTGTATAACATACACCCAGGGCCTGTATACACACACCAGGGCCTGTATACACACACCCAGGCCTGTAACATACACCCAGGCCTGTATACACACACCCAGGCCTGTATACATACACCCAGGCCTGTATACATATACCCAGGCCTGTATACATACACCCAGGGCCTGTACACACACCCAGGCCTGTATACATACACCCAGGGCCTGTATACACACACCCAGGCCTGTACACACACCCAGGCCTGTATATACACCCAGGGCCTGTATACACACACCCAGGGCCTGTATACACACACCCAGGGCCTGTATACACACACCCAGGCCTGTATACACACACACCCAGGGCCTGTATACACACACCCAGGCTGTATACATATACACCCAGGCCTGTATAACACACCCAGCCTGTATACATACACCCAGGCCTGGCACATACCCAGCCTGTATACATACACCCAGGCCTGTATACACACACCCAGGGCCTGATACATACACCCAGGCCTGTATACATACACCCAGGCCTGTATACACATATACCCAGGGCCCTGTATATATACCAGGCCTGTATATACACCCAGGGCCTGTATACACACACCCAGGGCCTGTATAACCACACCCAGTTAGCAACACACAGGAGCCTGCTTTACACACACCCAGGGCCTGTATACACACACCAGAGGCCTGTGTGCACACACCCAGGGGCTGCACACACACCCAGGCCTGTGTACATGCTGCCCAGGGCCTGTACATACACCCAGGGCCTGTATACATACACCCCAGGGCTTCCTTGCCCACATATACCCAGGCTGTTACCCAGGGCTGTATACACCCCACCAGGGCCTGCCTTTTTCCCCCACATACCTGCCCCAGGGCCTGCTGTACATATGCCCAGGGCCTGTATACACTGCCCCAGGGCCTGTACACACACCCAGGGCCTGTATACTTTATGATTGTAGCAAACACACCCGACAGATACATCGCCTCCCAACTGCAATCTGGCAGTTCCAGCACACACACCCCGGCTGACAGATACATCGCCTCCCAGCTATGACTCCACAGCAGTTCAACACACACTTTATTGAATTCATCGCCTCCCTTCCTGACTCCACAGCAGTTCACACACACACCTGACAGATACATCGCCTTCCTCCCTTTATGACTCACAGCAGTTCAGCACACACAGATGTCTCCCCTTCCTGACTCATGATTTAGCACACACACACACCTGACAGATACATCGCCTCCCAACTACTGACTCAGCAGTTCAACACACACGGCGTTGTCATGCTCCCAGCTATGACTCACAGCAGTTCAACACACACACACCCGACAGATGTCCTTCTAATAGGCTCACAGCAGTTCCTTTTTACACCACCTGTGAATCATCGCTCCCCAACTCTGTCCAACGGTTCAACACACACACCTGACAGATACATCGCCCTCCAGCTGCAGCTCTGGCAGTTCAGCACACACACCTGACAGATGCATCGCCTCCCTTCTGACTCACAGCAGTTCAACACACACACACAGTAGATACCTTCGCCTCCCCTTCCATGACTTCCACAGCAGTTCAGCACACACCCGACAGGTACATCGCCTCCCAACTATGACTCACAGCAGTTCCTTTACACACCAACAGATACATCCTTGCTCCAACTATGACTCACAGCAGTTCACTTTTTACACCCGACAATTATCTTCTCCCAACTGACTCACAGCAGTTCAACACACACGCACCTGACAGATACATCGCCTCCCAACTATGACTCCTGAATTCCACTTTTACACCACGACAGATACATCGCCTCCAACTTCTGTTCTGGCAGTTCCGCACACACACCAGAAACGAATTACATCACCTCCAACTATATTTCTAAGGTTCAACACACACACACCTGACAGATGTCTGCCTCCCAACTATGACTACATGATTTCAACACACACACACCCGACAGATCATCTTCTCCCAGCTATGACTCACAGCAGTTCAGCACGCACACACCTGACAGATCATCGCCTCCCAGCTATGACTCACAGCAGTTCAGCACACACACCCGGCAGGTACATCGCCTCCCCCGCTGGCTCACGGCAGTTCCCTTTGCACACCTGACAGATACATCCTTTCTAGCTTTCTGACTCACAGCAGTTCAACACACACACCTGGCAAGATACATCGCCTCCCAACTATGACTCTACAGCAGTTCAACACACACACCTGACAGATGCATCGCCTCCTTTACTGACTCTGGCAGTTCAGCACACACACCCTGACAAGATACATCGCCTCCCAACTTCACAGTTCAGCACACACACACCCGCAGCAGATGCATCGCCTCCCAGCTTCCATGACTCGCCAGCAGTTCAACACACACACACACCTGAGCAGATGCATCGCCTCCAGCTATGACTCACAGCAGTTCAACACACAACACCCGACAGATACATCGCCTCCCAACTATGACTCTGGCAGTTCAGCACACACACCTGACAGATACATCGCCTCCCAACTTCCATGACTCGCTTGGTTCAACACACACACCCTGACAGATATCGCCTCCCAGCACTGATACAGCAGTTCAACACACACCTGACAGATCATCATATCCAACTACCAATACAACACACACCAGCAGATACATCGCCTCCAACTGTGACTCCTACAACAGTTCAACACACACCGACAGATGCATCGCCTACCAACTATGACTCACAGCAGTTCCCCTTTACACACACCTGACCAGATACATCGCCTCCCCAACTATGACTCACAGCAGTTCCAGCACACCCTGACAGATACCATCGCCTCCCAACTTCTGACTCACAGCAGTTCAACACACCAGCGGATACATCGCCTCCCCTTCCATGACTCAGCAGTTCAACACACACACACTGACGTTCCTTGCCTCCCCTTTGCGGCTACAGCAGTTCCTTGCACACACACACACGGCAGATACGCCTCTACACTCCCAACTACCTGACTACAGCAGTTCAACACACTGAATGCATCGCCTCCCAACTACTGACTCCCAGCAGTTCCAGCACACACACACCCTGACAGATACATCGCCTCCCAACTATGACTCACAGCAGTTCACTTTTGCACACCTGGCGGGCCATGCCTCCCAACTATGACTCACAGCAGTTCCAACACACACACCTGACAGATACATCGCCTCCCAACTATGACTCACAGCAGTTCAACACACACACACCTGACAGATACATCGCCTCCCAACTATGACTCACAGCAGTTCAACACACACACACCTGACAGATGCATCAGCCTTGCTCCAACTACCGACTCACAGCAGTTCCATACCCACACACTCACCTGACCCAGATACGCTCGCCTCCAACTATGACTCACAGCAGTTCAGCACACACCTGACAGATCATCGCCTCCCAACTATGACTCACAGCAGTTCCTTTTGCCTTCGTTGTCGCCTCTAACTATGACTCACAGCAATTGCTTACACACCTGACAGATACATCGCCTCCCAGCTGACTCACAGCAGTTCCAGCACACACACCGACAGATCATCGCCTCCCAACTACTGGCTCACAGCAGTTCAACACACACACCCCAGCAGATACATCGCCTCCAAACACTGTTCCCTGCAGCAGTTCACTTACACACACTACAGCCAGATACATGCCTCCCCAACTGACTCACAGCAGTTCAACACACACCTGACAGATACATCGCCTCCAACTATGACTCACAGCAGTTCCAACACACCCGACAGATACATCGCCTCCCCAGCTATGACTCACGTGGTTTCTGCTTGCACCTGACAGATCTGTCGCCTCCCAACTATGACTCACAGCAGTTCAACACACACCCGACAGTATCGCCTCCCAACTGCTGTTCACAGCGGTTCAACACACACACACACACCCCAGGCAGATGCACTCACGCCTCCCAGCTCACAGCAGTTCAACACACACACCCGACAGATGCATCTCCCCAACTACTGACTCACAGCAGTTCAACACACACACCTGACAGATACATCGCCTCCCAACTTCTGACTCCACATGGTTTCTTTTACACACCTGAGCAGATACATCTCTCTCCCAGCTATGACTCCATGATTCCTTTACACACACCCGACAGATACATCGCCTCCCAGCACTATGACTCACAGCAGTTCAACACACACACACCCCAGCAGACCCATCACTTGCTCAACTATGACTCAGCAGATTCAACACACACGGCATTATATCTTTCAACAACAGTTCAACACCCGACAGATACGTACATATCCCAACCTGACTCACAGCAGTTCTTTACACACACGACAGATCCATCTTTCCTTTGTTCACAGCAGTTCAACACACACCTGACAGATACATCGCCTCCCCACTTTTATGACTCACAGCAGTTCAACACACACCTGACGGATACATCGCCTCCCAACTACCATTTCCACAGCAGTTCGCTTACACACACACCCTGACAGATCCATCGCCTCCCCAGCTACTTATTTCACAGCAGTTCCAACACACACAACACCTGACCATCATCTCACAGAATGATGTAGCCAATCTGTTGTTACCCCGCGACAAAATCCTCAACTCTCTTTCCTTTCTTATTCAACTCAAACGTTTGAAGGGGCGCTACGGCCTCCAACACCTGACGCGTTAAACTTCCTGGCAGCGTAATGGAAAGGTAGGCATACAGATAGGCAGAGTAGACAAGCAATTGGGAAGGAAGACTAATGTTCAAGTTTAGATTTAAAAGCATTGATGAATTATAGAGAGTGCATCTATATCTATCTATCTATTTAGCTATCTTATCTATTCCTTCTCCTCCACCTCCTCTCTCTCTCTTTCTCTCTTCCTCTCCCACTTCCACCTCTTCCTCCTCCCCCTGGCCCCGTAAGCTAGGTAGAGTCTTAGCGTAGTAAGTAACAGTGCTCATCTAGGCCTACCTGTAATACCTCCTCCTTCACTAGTGTTCACGTAAGGTTAATTATCATGGCTTCAACAACAACAAATATGAAGTTAATATTCAGATATGTTTTGTCACTAATAATAATAATAATAATAATAATAATAATAATAATAATAATAATAATAATAATAATCCATTAATTAGACTACAACCGCCCAGGCGTTCGAGTGTAACAGTATGATGATATAATCTCATTCATTCAGAAATATTAGTGCAGGTACATAATTAGACAGGTACAACTACAGGTCAGAAACATTAGTGAAGGTACATAATTAGACAGGTACAACTACAGGTCAGAAACATGAAGTTAGGTACAACTAGGTCAGAAATATTAGTAGGTACATAATAGACAGGTACAACTACAGGTCAGAAACATTAGTGAAGGTACATAATTAGACAGGTACAACTACAGGTCAGAAACATTAGTGCAGGTACATAATTAGACAGGTACAACTACAGGTCAGAAACATTAGTGCAGGTACATAATTAGACAGGTACAACTACAGGTCAGAAACATTAGTGCAGGTACATAATTAGACAGGTACAACTACAGGTACTAGAACAGGTACACAGATTATAATTGAATGACGGTATATAGTTTTAAGGCAGGGTTACTGTAACATCCACACACACTACCACACCATCCCACACACTGCCACAACCATCCACACACACCACCACACCATCCACACACACCACCACCACCATCCACACACACACACCACCCCATCCACACACACCACCACAACCATCCACACACACTACCACTACCATCCACACACCACCACCACCATCCACACACCACCACCACCATCCACACACACACCACACCACCATCCACACACACCACCACCACCATCCACACACACCACCACCACCATCCACACACACCACCACCATCCACACACACCACCACCACCATCCACACACACCACCACCACCATCCACACACACCACCACCATCCACACACACTACCACAACCATCCACACACACCACCAACAACCACACACACCACCACCATCCACACACACCACCACCACACCATCCACACCACCACCACTACCATCCACACACACACCACTCACCATCCACACACCACCATCCACACACACTACCACAACCATCCACACACAACCATCCACACACACTACCACACAACCACCATCCACACACCACCACAACCATCCACACCATCCACAGACTATCTCCACCTCCCTTACCAATCCTCAAGGCCACCAGGTACTGTCGGGTGCAGTTTTAGGGATAGGGAAGGAGGAAAGGGAAAAGTAGGGGGAAGGGTAGAAGGGTGGGAAGGGTGGGCAGGGGAAGGGAAGGGAAGAGGACAATAGGGGAAGAGGACAAAGGTAGGGGAAGAGGACAAAGGAAGGAGAAGGAAAAGAGGACAAAGGAAGGGGAAGAGGACAAAGGTAGGGGATAAGGAAGGAAGGGAGGGAATAAGTAGGATCAAGGGAAGGAAGGAAGAAAGGTAAGGAGGACAAGGAAGAAAGAGGGTAGGAAGGATAGATAGGTGTAGTGGACAACGGGTCCTATCCACTCCCTCACAAAATCCTTCACCACTGGAGAGAGAGAGAGAGAGAGAGAGAGAGAGAGAGAGAGAGAGAGAGAGAGAGAGATCTTAACAAAAATAGTTTGGAAGTATTGATATGAATGGGAGGGAAGGGGAAGGAGGAGGAAGGTAGGGGCTAGGGGGAGGAGGGCAAGGGTAAGGGCTAGTAGAGGAAGGGCTAGGGTAAGGGCTAGCAAAGGGGGTAAGGGTGGGACGGCTAGGGTAAGGGCTAGGATAGGGGCTAGGGGGAGGGAGGGAGGGGGGCAGGAATGTGGTCCAGCCCCCGGGCAAGACACACACAGGTACACGCTCGTCCAGACAAATGTGTGATGGATATAGTCACTTTCTGACCCTTGGGCAGGTGTGGGTGTTAAGGGGAGGCATCTATCACTCTGTCTGTCTGTCTGTCTCTGTTTTGCTATCTATCTATCTTTTATACTGTATATATATGTATGTATCTATTTATCTATCTGTCTTTTATATGTATGTATGTATGTATGTATGTATAAATGTATGTAAAGGTTTTAAAAGAAGACATACAGTAAAGGATCATTATGTCAGTTTTACAACCTGAGTACTGGACAGGTGACGCTGGTATGTGGTCACACACACACACACACACACACACACACACACACACACACACACACACACGAGTTTCTAGGTGTCGTACTAGAGTCTAAAAAAAAACTTATCCTGCGACACCTTGAGAATTGAGTTTGAATCTGCAGAAAATAGTATTTATAGTAAAATGGCGTCATAATTGGTCTAAGACTGTAGTGTAGTGAATCCGTTATTGATAATCGATTTATTTATTGGAGAGAGAGAGAGAGAGAGAGAGAGAGTTATTTGTCCACAATTGAATTGGGAATTCAACTAAAAATAAGGTTACCTTTTTACGAAATATAATATTATAGTAACTTAAATAAATGATCATACTACTACTACTACTACTAATAATAATAATAATAATAATAATAATATAATAATAATAACAATAATATAATAATAATAATAATAATAATAATAATAATAATAATAACAATTATAATAATAATAACAATGATAATAATAATAATAATGATAATAATAATGATAAAAATAATAATAATATTATTAATAATAATGATAAAAATAATAATAATATTATTAATAATGCCATAAAATCCCATTAAAGAACCGCACATTAACACTAAGAACATAAGAAAGTAAGAATGGAGGAAACTGCAGCGGGCCTATTGGCCCATACTGGGCAGTCCCGTTTACACCCGACCCCTATCGCTCATATATCCATCCAACCTATGTTTGAAGCTATCCAGCGTATCCGAGTTAATGATAATGTTTGGTAACTTGTTCCACTCATCCACTACTCTATTTCTAAACCAATGTTTATCTTTCTTGCGCCTAAATCTAAATTTGTCTAAGTTAAATCCAATGCTACAAGTTCGCTCCTGGTTGGATAGTTTGAGTACTTCAATTAATACACCTCGGTCATATCGCCCCTCACTCTACGTCTCTCGGGGGAGTGCAAATGAAGAAGTTTTTAACCTAGCAAGTCTACGGACTTGGCGCACCCACATTCTCTGTGCTCAAGGATCCTCTGAATTCTTTCTAGGGATTCTTGTGAGGCCTCAGAAGCGCAAGATAAAGTTTTAGGATAACCTCGCTAGTCTTGTAACTAATATTCCTTTACATGAACCCAAGTAACTACCGGAAGTACAGTATGTTTGCATTAGTAACTGGTCTGCGTCTAAAATACTTTCCATTTCTTTTCAGGTTTTTTAATTGGCTGCTGAGAGAGTCTTTACCACTGGTCAGAACTGTCCACACAAACGGTAAGCGGTTCAGTGTTTTAGATAGACAGATCGATAGATAAGTGAGGAATGCCATCTGTTGCTAGGCGGTGGAACTAACATGGCTAAAATTCCGTAGTTGTAATCTAAGTCATATTTATGTTCCCTCTCCCTCAGCTTCACTGGTAGGCCTTGGGACACCTAGGAGAGAGAGAGAGAGAGAGAGAGAGAGAGAGAGAGAGAGATCCCATTTAATGAATATTCGTAACAGTAATGCTTTCTCTTATCCCCAGTTAGTTAATATTAAATGTAAGGAATGTTTTAGAATCCGGATCCTGAATCAACTTTATCAAGAACGTAAACACTCTACCCCGAGAATGACAATAAGGTATGAAACATGATTGACAAATTATAAATAAAGCCTATCTGGTTGAAAATGACAAGACACCAATACATATATAGTTTTTCTGCCTTATTCTGTTTGTGGTCGGTGAGGGTATTTCGCGCCGCTGGGATGACCTTACACGGGTGGGTGACCTCTCCCTGGGTTTTGGGTTGCTGGAGACGTTTGATCGCGTTTCAGGTGAACCGCCTTAAATAACTAACGTGAGAAAATGTTAACTTTGGTGTAATTGTCTTCTTCCGAGATTGTTTGAGGAATTTTAAGTTGGAGAAAGTTTGTTTTGAATAGATTATATTTTTTTTTTCATTTCTATTTAATGTAAATATAATTATCTAATCCTGTATTAGTTAATGATAATTTTTGTGTGTATGTGTGGTACAAAATATATCTCAAATGATTCGTTTTATAAAGCCTGTTGCATGCATCTTCCCTACTTGAGGATACATTGTAATTTATATAAGACGGGCAGCATTTCTTCTGTTTCTCGTCTTTAGTCATCGCTAAAATAGCCAGAGAGCTACAACGGGGTCAACAATATTTGTATCCTAGTTACCACGGTAACAAATATCCTAACTACCACAGGGTCAACAAAATATCCTAGCTACCACGGGGTCAACAAAATATCCTAGCTACCACGGTGTCAACAAAATATCCTAGCTACCACGGGTCAACAAAATATCCTAGCTACCACGGTAACAAAATATCCTAGCTACCACAGGGTCAACAAAATATCCTAGCTACCACAGGGTCAACAAAATATCCGCTCACGGTCAACAAAATATCCTAGCTACCACGGTGTCAACAAAATATCCTAGCTACCACAGGGTCAACAAAATATCCTAGCTACCACGGGGTCAACAAAATATCCTAGCTACCACGGTGTCAACAAAATATCCTAGCTACCACGGTGTCAACAAAATATCCTAGCTACCACGGTGTCAACAAAATATCCTAGCTACCACAGGGTCAACAAAATATCCTAGCTACCACGGTGTCAACAAAATATCCTAGCTACCACGGGGTCAACGACATTTGAGGTATTAGCGGACTGGAGGGATGTAGATAGAGAAGAAATGTGAGAAGGTTGGCATGCCCTCCGCCCGCCAAAAGGTGTGTAAATAGAGACCCAGAATGTTGTTGTCTACCTCTGACCTTGGGGGACGCCGCGGCCTTGCATAACCCACAATTTGCCGCCTTCCGCCATCAAAGGTGGTATTTATTTCCAAGGATTTACCCCCTGAGGCTTTAGGAAGTAAGAAGCGTTACCCCATTTGGAGGAAGGTCTTTCAACCCTTTTAGTAAGACAATGACTCTTTGACTTTAAAGGACGGTGGTTTAACTTTTTGAGGGATGATGGTTTAATACTTTTGGGGATAGTGGTTTAACTTTTTGTAGGACGATGGATTAATATTTTGAAGGATGATGGCTTAATATTTTGAAGGATGATGGTTTAACATTTTGAAGGATGATAGTTTAACATTTTGAAGGATGATGGCTTAACATTTTGAAGGATGATGGCTTAAAATTTTGAAGTATGATGGTTTAATTCTTTAAAGATAAAGGTTTAACCCTTTAATGATGATGATGATAATGGTTTAAACCTTTAATGATGATGGTTTGACCCTTTGAGAATTAGAACTTTTGGACTCTATGGGCTAAGACACTGAGCATGACCAAAGTGTTAATGACATACAGATGAGTACAGACTCCCACCGTTTCCTTTACTTGTGGTACTGTCCTTACTGGCAACTGACGGTGTTATCCCTTTCATTAACGTCACGTCCCTTCATATTTGGCAACGGTTCTTCATTCACTGTCCTTAATGTCTTTCAGACGGTGTTATCCCTTCATTATGTCCTCACATTGTCTACGCAACTGACGGTTTATCCCTCTTAACGTCTGTCCTTCACGTACTGTCCTTATTGGCAACTGACGGTATCCTTTCATAACGTCACTGTCCCTTTCACAAGTACTGTCCTTATTGGCAACTGACGGTGTTATCCCTTTCATTAACGTCATGTCCGTACTGTCCTTATGGCAACTGACGGTATTATCCTTTCATTAACGTCACTGTCCCTTTCACAAGTACTGTCCTTATTGGCAACTGACGGTGTTATCCTTTCATTAACATCACTGTCCCTTTCACAAGTACTGTCCTTATTGGCAACTGACGGTATTATCCCTTTCATTAACGTCACTGTCCCTTTCACAAGTACTGTCCTTATTGGCAACTGACGGTGTTATCCCTTTCATTAACGTCACTGTCCTTTCACAAGTACTGTCCTTACTGGCAACTGACGGTATTATCCTTTCATTAACGTCACTGTCCCTTTCCTGATACTGTCCTTACTGGCAACTGACGGTATTATCCCTTTCATTAACGCCACTGTCCTTTCACAAGTACTGTCCTTATTGGCAGCGGTGTTATCCTTTCATTAACGTCACTGTCCTTTCACAAGTACTGTCCTTACTGGCAACTGACGGTATTATCCTTTCATTAACATCACTGTCCTTTCACAAGTACTGTCCTTATTGGCAACTGACGGTATTATCCTTTCATTAACGTCACTGTCCTTTCTCAAGTACTGTCCTTACTGGCAACTGACGGTATTATCCCTTTCATTAACGTCACTGTCCCTTTCACAAGTACTGTCCTTACTGGCAACTGACGGTATTATCCTTTCATTAACATCACTGTCCTTTCACAAGTTCTGTCCTACTGGCAACTGACGGTATTATCCCTTTCATTAACGTCACTGTCCTTTCACAAGTACTGTCCTTACTGGCAACTGACGGTATTATCCCTTTCATTAACGTCACTGTCCCTTTCACAAGTACTGTCATATTGGCAACTGACGGTGTTATCCTTTCATTAACGTCACTGTCCTTTCACAAGTACTGTCCTTATTGGCAACTGACGGTATTATCCCTTTCATTAACGTCACTGTCCCTTTCACAAGTACTGTCCTTACTGGCAACTGACGATTATCCCTTTCATTAACGTCACTGTCCTTTCACAACGTCCTCGGCAACTGACGGTATTTCCTTTCATTAACATCACTGTCCCTTTCTAAAGTACTGTCCTTACTGGCAACTGACGGTATTATCCTTTCATTAACGTCACTGTCCTTTCACAAGTACTGTCCTTACTGGCAACTGACGGTATTATCCCTTTCATTAACGTCACTGTCCTTTCACAAGTACTGTCCTTATTGGCAACTGACGGTGTTATCCCTTTCATTAACGTCACTGTCCCTTTCACAAGTACTGTCCTTATTGGCAACTGACGGTATTATCCCTTTCATTAACGTCACTGTCCCTTTCACAAGTACTGTCCTTATTGGCAACTGACGGTATTATCCCTTTCATTAACGTCACTGTCCCTTTCACAAGTACTGTCCGACGGGTTTTCTAGGCTATCAACAAACATTAAGAAAATTAATATCTCAAGAAACTCTCACCACTTAACATGCGACACCTCCAAACGCGTTCTACTGACAATAGATACCAGTTTGTTCCTATGTTGCTCTTACAAGAAGCTAGTTTCCCCAGATGAAACATCACAGAAAATGGACAGCAGGGTGAGAGCGGGGTGTGGGGGTGTGGGGAGGACTCAAAATTATGATCTGGGTGGAATTAGGGTAGAATAGTTGAAGGGGGAAAGGAGTATGGGGTGTAAAAGAGAGATTAAATTAATAATCCTTGTTGATGTCGTCGGTCTAGTGGTAAAATATCGCACAGTAAATAGTGTTGTTTGCTGTGATATATTGTACAGTAACGTCCAGGGATGAGAGTAGCTTCGTGTCGTGTTTACCTGTATACTAATAAGCTCTTATATGTATATTATTACGTTAATAGATAACGACTGAGAAACAGATAGATAAGGGTAGGCCAAAACGGAGAGAGAGAGAGAGAGAGAGAGAGAGGCCAAAACAGAGAGAGAGAGAGAGGGGAGAAGGTAGGCCAAAACAAGAGAGAGAGAGAGAGAGAGAGAGAGAGAGAAAACGGAGAGAGAGAGGGTAGGCCAAAACGGAGAGAGAGAGAGAGAGAGGGGTGGGTCAAAACAGAAGAGGAGGAGAGAGAGAGAGAGAGAGAGAGAGAGAGAGGTAGGCCAAAACGGAGAGAGAGAGAGAGAGAGAGAGAGAGAGAGAGAGAAGGGTAGGCCAAAACAGAGAGAGAGAGAGAGAGAGAGAGAGGGAGGAAAACGGAGAGAGGAAAGGAGGGGGAGGCAAACAGAGAGAGAGAGAGAGAGAGAGAGAGGAAAACGGAGAGAGAGAGAGAGAGGGGGTGGTCAAAACAAGAGAGGAGGCCAAAACGGAGAGAGAGAGAGAGAGAGAGAGAGAGAGAGAGAGAGAGAGAAGGGTAGGCCAAAACAGAGAGAGTACCACAAGATGCACACCTTGGTTCGTGGTAGACAGTGAAGGAGTAGCAGTCACCACACCGGATTCGAGGCACGGGTTCGTCTCCCTTCCATATTCCCACTCCTAAATTTCCATCTCCCTTAATTAACCGGCGAGAGATAAGACAACATACAGTACAGTCTCAGAGCCATTTAGTCGTCATTCTGGATACTCTGTCTCTCTCTTTATCTACGTTCAAATTGAGGACATGAGCCTGGTGTACAAGTTTCCGTCTATTCATACCTTCGCCTCTTACTTTGTGCATCTATATGTTCATATCTTTATCTCTGTCTCTCTCTATCTCTGTCTGTATCTGTCTAAATTAAATTTATGTCTTATATCTCTCTCTCTCTTCTCTCTCTCTCTCAGATCATTAGTATGCAGGATGTCGTCAGGTGAGGGTGGGTGTAACCTGGGCAGGCTGGACCATGTAAGGCGGTGATGACGAATAGTGAAGTAGTTTTATAAGTGACAAATTTACCAGTGTGTCACTACTGCAAGTGTTGATGGCATGGACTGAGGGTGTGACGTATATAGACCCCATATCATTATTTTTAAAGGTAGCATATTATTACATCGTTGGTCAGCACACACCAGAGACTGCCTTACTCGATAAAAGATTAAGTTAATGTAAACATATTCTGGTCCAGCTACACTACTGTTAGTAAATGGCAACCCGCAAGGTAGTGTGTTGGCTCCGATCGTATTCATTATCATAGTTGAGTGTGTATCGCCTGATGTGTAATTCTTTCGTTGATGATACAAACTTGTTATCACATATTCCATCTGGCCTAATTCAGCTGCAAATGGATCTAGACAACCTCCAACAGTATACGAAGTTACTCAGTGGGCACTAGAAAGAAGCCACTGACCACTGATCGTATACAAATGAAAAACAAATATTGAGCTATAAAAGACGAGGAACTAAAACAAAAGTGTGGCAGACAACAAATACATGTGGCTTGAAGATCATTTAAACGATAATTCCTTCAGACGCAGTAGTACAGTACACGGGGCTGGTCTGGCAACAAGTGGGTCAGTATACAAGTGTGGTGTAGCAGCCTCACAAGACCGAGGATGTCTAGGAATACTGGACTTTAGTAAATTAACTTAAATGTTACTCCTCATTCTATGGATCAACACACGTCTTCACAACAGACGCCATTACACATTAGTTTCTTATCTTGCAACTTACATCGTGTCCATTAGAACCTCAACTTTTCCCTTAGAGCATTTAAGAGGGTCATGCCATGCGTTTAATATTGTACGAAATTGTTTGTGGAAGTTATCTACATTTTTGTACATATGAAATTCAAAGGTTTTAAGCTTATAGACACACTTGTAAACATCATCTTTACAAACATGTTATCCAGTTATCCAAAAGCAGCACCGTGTCAACACATCCTCTGATAATAATATTATGATCCATTAAATTATACTGATAACGGGTATTCTAATTATAGAAAATGGTTGTGTGAGTTCAGCATTATCTGGGTAACTAAACAAATAGTGGCGCCACGGGTAGGAGCTACAGCCCAGACCCTCGGTGCTATCTTGGTAGTATCGACACCCATTACTACCTAGTAGAGAAGTATAACCAGTCTGCGCTACTACTAACGCTGCTATTATCACTAGTAGTGCCCCCCCCCCTCTCTCTCTCTCTCTCTCTCTCTCTCTCTCAGATGTAGTGTGAATAACAGGTATCTTCTCTCCCATCACAGATGCGTGCACTGGTGCTTGCGACTGTGGTGGTGGTAGTGGCTGCGGGCTATGGTCCACCCAAACCCGTTTCCAACCCATTCACTCACGGTAACGGAGGCTCCAGCAGCAGCGGTGGTGGAGGCTGCGGTAGTGGCGGCTGCGGGAACAGCGGCTGCGGTAGCGGTGGTAGCGGGTGCGGCGGAGGCGGCCGCCACACAGGCCGTAACATGTAGCGGGAGCGGCTGCGGTGGTGCGCCGAGTGGTGGCGGCAGCGGGTGTTCGGGGCCAGGGTGTCCCCGACCTCCCTCCACTAACTCAGGCCCTTACTGGTGGCAGGGAGAAAACTCCCCCTTTAAGCATTCTCCAGGTAAGGTCAGCACACCAGCAAGACCCGGGGCACAGTGCGGCAATGGCGGCAGCTGCTCTCCCACACCCTCACAAGGCTCCCCACCACACCAGACCTTCGTGCAGTCCGCCCCACCACAGGCGACCGGCACACAATCCAGACCATCACGGCTGCCTGTGATCCCACCCACAGAGCAGAACCTAGTAGTGCGACCCATGGGCATCTGTCCTGTGAGGTTTGTTTGCGTCCACTGGCAGTTGTGTCGTAACGGAAACGTGATCGCGGACGGCACCGGCAACATCAACAAGAGGATCAAGGAAGTCCCCCCGCAGGTAAGGACACAGGTGTGGGAAACACGTGTAGCGGACAAGGGTGCATGGTGAGTAATGACATAGGTGCAGGACACAAGTGTATAAAGACAGTCTTAGAACATGTGGAGAGGACAAGTGTAACTCTAGACCAAAAGTATAAAACAGACACGAGTACAATATACTGTACTAGACAAGTGTTTCAAGCAAGTGAACAGAACACCTGTGTGATTCTCGTGTATGTGTGTGTGTGTGTGTGTGTGTGTGTGTGTGTGTGTGTGTGTGTGTGTGTGTGTGTGTGTGTGTGTGTGTGAATGATGCTTCACTAAGCGTCACTACATAAGACAATCTCATACACGTCTCTAACAGTTAAAATTCTTTGAGATATAATCTAAGTGTTAAACCATCTGGAAAAGACAAATTACTTATGATAATATTACTTAGGTTAGGTTATGTTAGAGTAAGCTAAGTTAGGTTAGACTATGTTAGAGTAAGCTAAGTTAGGTTAGACTATGTTAGAGTAAGCTAAGTTAGGTTAGGTTATGTTAGAGTAAGCTAAGTTAGGTTAGATTATGTTAGAGTAAGCTAAGTTAGGTTAGATTATGTTAGAGTAAGCTAAGTTAGGTTAGACTATGTTAGAGTAAGCTAAGTTAGGTTAGGTTATGTTAGAGTAAGCTAAGTTAGGTTAGGTTATGTTAGAGTAAGCTAAGTTAGGTTAGTATGTTAGAGTAAGCTAAGTTAGGTTAGGTTATGTTAGAGTAAGCTAAGTTAGGTTAGGTTATGTTAGATAAGCTAAGTTAGGTTAGGTTATGTTATAAGCTGTTAGGTTAGACTATGTTAGAGTAAGCTAAGTTATAGGTTATGTTAGAGTAAGCTAAGTTAGGTTAGACTATGTTAGAGTAAGCTAAGTTAGTGGGTTATATATGTTAGTTAGGTTAGACTATGTTAGAGTAAGCTGCTAGTTAGGTTATGTTATGTTAAGTTAGTTAGGTTATGTTAGAGTAAGCTAAGTTAGGGTTAGATTATGTTAGAGTAAGCTGTCAGGTTAGACTATGTTAGAGTAAGCTAAGTTAGGTTAGGTTATGTTAGAGTAGCTGTTAGGTTAGGTTTGTTAGAGTAAGCTAGGTTAGGTTAGACTATGTTAGAGTAAGCTAAGTTAGGTTAGACTATGTTAGAGTAAGCTAAGTTAGGTTAGGTTATGTTAGAGTAAGCTAAGTTAGGTTAGGTTATGTAAGAGTAAGCTAAGTTAGGTTAGACTATGTTAGAGTAAGCTAAGTTAGGTTAGGTTATGTTAGAGTAAGCTAAGTTAGGTTAGACTATGTTAGAGTAAGCTAAGTTGGGTTAGGTTATGTTAGAGTAAGCTAAGTTAGGTTAGGCTATGTTAGAGTAAGCTGTTAGGTTAGAGTAAGCTAGTTAGGTTAGACTATGTTAGAGTAAGCTAAGTTGGTAGGGTATGTTAGAGTAAGCTAAGTTGGGTTAGGTTATGTTAGAGTAAGCTAAGTTAGGTTAGACTATGTTAGAGTAAGCTAAGTAGTTAGGTTATGTTAGAGTAAGCTGTTAGGTTAGACTATGTTAGAGTAAACTAAGTTAGGGTTAGATTATGTTAGAGGCTGCTAGGGTTGAGGCATGTTATAAGCTGCTAGGTAGGGTAGTGTTAGAGTAAGCTAAGTTAGGTTAGATTATGTTAGAGTAAGCTAAGTTAGGTTAGGTTATGTTAGAGTAAGCTAAGTTAGGTTAGACTATGTTAGAGTAAGCTAAGTTAGGTTAGATTATGTTAGCTTAGTTAATTTAGAATAGGTTAGGTTAGGACAGCTTTGGTTAAACCACGTTAGGTTAGAATAGATTAAATTAGGTTAGGTTAGATCAGGATAGGTTACACTAGGTTAGGTTAGATCAGGATAGGTTATACTAGGTTAGGTTAGATCAGGATAGGTTACACTAGGTTAGGTTAGATCAGGATAGGTTACACTAGGTTAGGTTAGATCAGGATAGGTTATACAAGGTTAGGTTAGATCAGGATAGGTTATACAAGGTTAGGTTAGATCAGGATAGGTTATACTAGGTTAGGTTAGATCAGGATAGGTTACACTAGGTTAGGTTAGATCAGGATAGGTTACACTAGGTTAGGTTAGATCAGATAGGTTATACAGTTAGGTTAGATCAGGATAGGTTAAGGGTTAGGTTAGACAGGATAGGTTATACTAGGTTAGGGTTAGATCAGGATAGGTTACACTAGGTTGGGTTAGATCAGGATAGGTTATACTGGTTAGGTTAGATCGGGATAAGTTACACTAGGTTAGGTTAGATCAGGATAGGTTACACTAGGTTAGGTTAGATCAGGATAGGTTACACTAGGTTGTTAGATAGAATGTGACAGGTTGTGCTAGGGTTAGACTGGATAGGTTATACAGGTTAGGTTAGATCAGGATAGGTTACACTAGGTTAGGTTAGATCAGGATAGGTTATACTAGGTTAGGTTAGATCAGGATAAGTTACACTAGGTTAGGTTAGATCAGGATAGGTTACACTAGGTTAGGTTAGATCAGGATAGGTTACACTAGGTTAGGTTGTGTGTTACAGTAGGTGTTGTGTGTTGTAGGTGTTGTGTGTTGTAGGTGTTGTGTGTTGTAGGTGTTGTGTGTTGTAGGTGTTGTGTGTTGTAGGTGTTGTGTGTTGTGGGTGTTGTGTGTTGTAGGTGTTGTGTGTTGTAGGTGTTGTGTGTTGTAGTGTTGTGTGTTGTGGTGTTGTGTGTAGGTGTTGTGTGTAGGTGTTGTGTGTTGTGTGTTGATGTTGTAGGTGTTGTGTGTTGTGGTGTGTGTGTTTAGGTGTTGTGTGTTTTAGGTGTTGTGTGTTGTAGGTGTTGTGTGTTGTAAGTGTTGTGTGTTGTAAGTGTTGTGTGTTGTAAGTGTTGTGTGTTGTAGGTGTTGTGTGTTTGTAGGTGTTGTGTGTGTTGTAGGTGTTGTGTGTTGTAAGTGTTGTGTGTTGTAGGTGTTGTGTGTGTTGTAAGTGTTGTGTGTTGTAGGTGTTGTGTGTTGTAGGTGTTGTGTGTTTTAGGTGTTGTGTGTTGTGGGGTGTTGTGTGTTGTAGGTGTGTGTGTGTTGTGTGGTGTTGTGTGTTGTAGGTGTTGTGTGTTGTAGGTGTTGTGTGTTGTGTGTTGTAAGTGTTGTGTGTTGTAGGTGTTGTGTGTTGTAAGTGTTGTGTGTTGTAAGTGTTGTGTGTTGTAGGTGTTGTGTGTTTTAGGTGTTGTGTGTTGTAGGTGTTGTGTTGTAGTGTTGTGTGTTGTAGGTGTTGTGTGTTGTAGGTGTTGTGTGTTGTATGTGTTGTGTGCTGTAGGTGTTGTGTGTTGTAAGTGTTGTAAGTGTTGTGTGTTGTAGGTGTTGTGTGTTTTAGGTGTTGTGTGTTGTAGGTGTTGTGTGTTGTGTGTTGTAGGTGTTGTGTGTTGTAAGTGTTGTGTTGTAAGTGTTGTGTGTTGTAGGTGTTGTGTGTTTTAGGTGTTGTGTGTTGTAGGTGTTGTGTGTTGTAGGTGTTGTGTGTTGTAAGTGTTGTGTGTTGTAGGTGTTGTGTGTTGTAAGTGTTGTGTGTTGTAGGTGTTGTGTGTTGTAAGTGTTGTGTGTTGTAAGTGTTGTGTGTTGTAGGTGTTGTGTGTTTTAGGTGTTGTGTGTTGTAGGTGTTGTGTGTTGTAAGTGTTGTGTGTTGTAGGTGTTGTGTGTTGTAAGTGTTGTGTGTTGTAGGTGTTGTGTGTTGTAGGTGTTGTGTGTTGTAGGTGTTGTGTGTTGTAGGTGTTGTGTGTTGTAAGTGGTGTGTAGGTGTTGCTCTAGATGTTGTTACTCCCGCAGGTAAGGGCGTCGTACACTAGCTGTGGTGGGGACATGGTGTGCTGCGGCGTCCCCAGCGGCTCACTGGCACCAGGGCCCTCCAACCCCTCTCTCCCATTTCCGTTCCCACCAACCGGACCAGCTTCAAGCTCAACTGGACAAGCTTCATTCCCAAGTGGACCAGCTCCAAGCTCAACTGGACAAGCTTCATTCCCAAGTGGACCAGCTCCAAGCTCAACTGGACAAGCTTCATTCCCAAGTGGACCAGCCTCACGCCCAAGTGGACCAGCTTCAAGACCAACTGGACAAGCTTCATTCCCAAGTATACCAGCCTCACGCCCAAGTGGACCAGCTTCAAGCTCAACCGGACCAGCTTCATTCCCAAGTGGACCAGCTTCATTCCCAAGTGGACCAGCCTCACGCCCAAGTGGACCAGGTTCAAGCTCAACCGGACAAGCTTCATTCCCAAGTGGACAAGCTTCATACCCAAGTGGGCCAGCTTCAAGACCAACTGGACAAGCTTCATTCCCAAGTGGACCAGCCTCACGCCCAAGTGGACCAGGTTCATTCCCAAGTGGACCAGCCTCACGCCCAAGTGGACCAGGTTCAAGCTCAACCGGACAAGCTTCATTCCCAAGTGGACAAGCTTCATACCCAAGTGGACCAGCTTCAAGACCAACTGGACAAGCTTCATTCCCAAGTAAACCAGCCTCACGCCCAAGTGGACCAGCTTCAAGGCCAACCGGACCAGCTTCACGCCCACCTGGACCAGGTTCATTCCCAAGTGGACCAGCTTCAAAGCCAACCGGACCAGCTTCACGCCCACCTGGATCAGGTTCATTCCCAAGTGGACCAGCTTCAAGGCCAACCGGACCAGCTTCACGCCCACCTAGACCAGGTTCATTCCCAAGTGGACCAGCCTCCTCAAGCCCACAACCTTCCCGGCCCTCCTCCGGAACACCCCAAAGACCAGCTGGTCCCAGACCACAGTCCACCATCATCAACCAGGCCAGGCCAGTCGCTCCCGGCCAACCATTCTTCCAGCCCGGTGCCCCAAATGGGCAACCAGCACAACCACGCCCACAAGTTCCCATCAGCAACCCCATCGGCATAACGGGTCCTCCCAGCCCCCAACCAACACCCATGGGAGGAATGATGATGGGCATGATGCCCATGAGGTCAGGGTCGTGCAGCGCGGGCACCTACTGTGTACCCCCCAGCACGTGTAACCCCTACACTGGCTTCATCATCAGGAACAACAGCATGTTGATGGCCGTGTGGCCAGGTGCACCAACCGTTCCTCTGCTGGTGAGTTGTTCATCTCTTCTTGACCTGACAGATCACCTTGTGATACTCGAGATAGGCAGCAGGCAGCTATCAAACAGGGAGGTACTGCTGCCTGGGAAGATATTGGAAGCATAATGTGCAGGGTCTCAATTGTTTCTCTTAGTTTAACAACAAAACATATATAACTTTTCTCTCTCTTGATCTGTTTTATTTGATCTATTTCTTTATTAAATCATGGAGTTAGTTGACAATATTATTAAAGAGGGACCTTCTCGGATGGGTCCCACTGGTCGGGAAGGTTGTGGACCCCAGGGCCGACCTGATCATCATCAAGCTACTGGGGCCTCAACTGACGTCACGGCGGTTGCTGGAGGATCGTATTTTTTCACACTTCAGTTTTCCAACATTCGCGGACTGAGATCCAATTTTCCCTCTGTGCAGCACCATCTATTAACCTCTTCCTCCGACCTCTTACTACTATCCGAACTTCAACTGACCAAAGCAGCTTCACCCAAACCTTTTCAAGTCTCCAACTACAACCATTGTACCTCTTTCCTTCTAAGGGAGGTGTATGCTCCAACTGCAACACACGTACACCTATAGCTCGACTCACGGATCTTGAATCTTCTCTTTACGATGTCATTTGGCTCAAAATATCTCTACCAACTATGACTATTTTTTTCCTATACTGTACTGTTCTCCATCTCTACTAACTACATGGGTCTCTTTGCCTCTCTCACTTCTTGCCACGAGTCACTGCTATCCACACACCCCAACACCGAGATCCTCTATCTCGGGGATTTCAATGTAGGCTACATCACAGATAGTGGCTTGGCTCTACAAGGAATGACCCAGGTGGAGTCAAGAGACTCTTTTTTTGCTTACTTAATGATCTGGAACAAATAATTAAACACCCAATTGACCCAATACTTTCTAACTTGGAGTACTGCTCTCATATTTGGGGTGGTTCTTCATCTGTCCAACTGTTAGATAGTGTGGAATCAAAGGCATTTCGTTGTTTTAACTCTCCTCATTTACTCAATAATCTTTCTTCAATTTCTCTTCGCTGCAATGTTGCTTCACTTTCTCTCTTTTACTGGTACTTTAACGGGCATTGTTCGGTGGATTTGGCATCCTGTGTACCGCCGGCAAGGCTGTGGGCTCCAAACACACGTCTTGCCCGCGGTGCCCACCGTTTATGTGTAGATCTCGGTCACACTAGAATAACCAGTTATAGTACATCCTTCTTTCCTCACACAGCCAAACTGTGGAATGCTCTGCCTTCTTCTGTGTTTCCATACTCCTACAATCTGTCTGTCATAAAAAGCTGGTTTTCGGCATCTTCGTGATGTACTGTAGATTAATATACTAGTTTTGTTCTTTAATTTTTAGTCCCCCTTCCCCCTCCAGGCCCCGTTATGGGTCGATAACTTGTACCCGGGTAGGCTATTCCTCATAAAAAAATCAGCTAGGTTTACTCTCGTTTAGTTCACTAGATACCCTTTCAATATTCTCCGTCACTTCGGACACAACATACTGACACCACATTTAAGACAAAAGGCCGTTGATTAGTCAATGACCTTTTGATCTTCATAATTAGCTATTTCATTCATAATAACAATCTGTCAATATAATTTTAGTCATCCTTTCAAGTCACATGACAAATTCGTTTTCTTTAACAAGAATGTTTAAGAGAAATGTTGTGAGGTGACAAACAGATAAACCAGGGGCAGATCCAGGGGGTCCGGACCCCACCCCCCACCCCTCTTTTTTTTTCATTATAAAATGCAAAGGCTTTTTCTTGGTAAAATTATCGTTTTGGTCACCCGGCGAATTTTAGTTAGCAACAATAAATTATTGTAAACACAAACTCTATACATAAAATATTATTTGGAGAAAAATGATATATTGGTGGAATAGCAGATGGTTGATTGATACATAAATAAATGTAGAACATGTCAGCTGCGCCACATACTAACATACAGGTGTTTACTCCCCAGCCTTGCTTCGTCCCAGATGGCTCCATCACCAATGGTGTTTGTTGCCAGGAGGCTCACCCTAATGCTGCAGGCGCCGACTAAGTCACGTCCACTCCAACGCCCACGGACAAGTCACACGTCCAAGTCATCTGCAACGCCAGTTCTTTGATTAATCTTATTCTAGAACAACTACAGCTACTACTCCACGCCCACGACGCTAAATATACCATTAGCATCAATGCCCTGTCTACCTATACGGCAAAGCCTTGAAATTAGTGCATGTCTACTACTGTAGGAACACTCGTGTAATATCTGTAACTTCCGTATTTAGATTGTAACAAAACTCAGGCGAGAGCAGCAAAATGTTCTCATCTCTAAGCTATGGTCGTCAACAGGAAGACTTCAAACAAAGAATAAAAAAAACGCCACATTACATAAGTTATCATGACAAATTCCTTTCCTGTGACCAAGAATTTATCAATTTTCTTTAATATAACTCTTTTAACTCTAAGGAAATTTTTTTACTGAAAAACGACATTATTTCATGTGATTATAAAATTGGGTAATGAATAAAAAGAAATCTATGGCAGGATCATTCAAAAAATAGATAAATTAGTAAAAAAAAAAAGCAATGATAAGAGTTAACATGAATATACGACATAAAGGAAGGAGTTAGAGGGCATTACAAGGCGTGAATATAAAATTTACAATTAATAGGCGGCAAACCTTTGATACAACATCTACCTGGTCTTTCACATACATGCGTCAAAGACACAATGGCTACAACAGAATACAATATTGATTTATTAATTAAAATTTATGAATTAAAAAAAATATATATACTTGTATATAACAAGCAGAATAAATATGAGTTGTGATTTATGTTATAGACTTAGTAATACCGATATACTGTTTACTTCAAGTAATTTGTTTAAGTGTTCGTGTAGCAACATCCAGCTGAGATCCACACATTTGTTTACACTTACAAAAACGCCATGAAGTAAAAAAAAATATCACAATAAAATTACTCATTTGTCTTGTGGTCATCACACGTTAGAACTATGTACAGTACAGTATATCATAATGTTGACTGCCGCATCATATATACATGTATGGGGTCATTTTTACAGGGTTATATATTGTACAAGTTGTGAGTTATTTTCTTACTTATACTTGTTCAGTTTTAATTTAAAGAAAATACTTGTTTGTTATTCACTGTCATCTACAAATTTAAGACCAGAACTCAGTCTTATATTTTGTTATTATTTTCAAATTAAATTATTGCTACTGTAATGGAAAATCATTCATTAGTTTCTCAGATGTATATGATATAGAACTTATGAAAACAAGATGAACGATTTAATGGTATTATGAGTTGCCGGCGAAAACATCCATTCAAACGCATCTCGATTTTAAACTGAAACAATTATTGGAACACAAGATGAACTCTTCTAGTGTAGGTATAAATTATTGTTTTACTTTTACTTTGTTTGACCTTTTCATTCGTTTATATTTTTCTATTGTTGTTTTGTATATTTTCCTTACCTATTACACTGTATATTCCATTATTTTGTCTTTTCTTCCCCACTACATTTATTCTTCTTTCTCTGAATTTAGATGTTGTATATAAATAAATGATTAAAATCTTCATAAATTATATAATTCATTTATTGAGATTTGAATTCATGACGAAGAAAAGGTTTTAGTCGATTATTTTAACATCAGAAAGTATATAACATTACCATACACAGGACTGCTATGTAATAATATCTACATATATTGTTGAAAACAGATGACAAGGGCCTTTCAAACCTAACATTTCTAACCTAACCAAACCAAAATTACGCCAGGCTTGTTAGGTTAGTTAAGGTTAGGTTTGATTAGTTAAAGTATGAAAATATATGGTTTGGCGGTTATGTTTGTGGTACTCTGGCAACATGGTAAGTCTTCCAGGGACTACTGCACTACAGTACATAGGATGTTCTATTATTTATAACTCATTCATTTCTGTTTAATAAAAAAAATGTATCAGTGTACAAGTGTTTCATATATCTTCCCGTGTTATAAAGAGAAGACTGTCAACTACACACAAAGACATTAAAGGGCGGTGTAGTGGACACTCCCCTACAACTGATCTCTCTTCTTCGGCTCAGCCAATCAGCAGTGAGTTCCAGACCGCAGTCTCTGCCCCCGAACTGTTCGCTGATTGGCCACCTGCCGTCCTCGCCCAGCCAATCAGCAGCGCTTTTTTCACTTCGCACCTCGAATCTTGACTCGGCAGGATCACATAAATACAACACGCCAGCCTTCGCCGTGATCTGACCTCTCTCAAGATCCTTCACTGCCAAAGCCAGCCAGCCAGCCTTTGTCCTAAACTGTTGACGACCGTTGGAACGCAAACGACCATTACTTAACGCCACTAACCACCACCCAAACATTCGGGAAGCTCGCTCCAGACAACACCCTCTCTGTGTCTCCCTACTGATCAGTGGCGCCCCAGATTGGGTGCTCTGTAACGGCTTCCTGCAGCAGAGTTGTGCCGGGATCCCACTGGAGTTTCTTGCACCAGTGGCTATTCCTCCTTTATTCTTCCTTCTATCTCGCTCTGGCCTGGGGACCTACATCCTAGAGGTATATTCATCCTTGGGTCCTCCCTGTAACTGTTCACCTCCCTCCCAGGAGTTTGTGAACACGAAAGGGAGGAGCAGAACCCATTCCTCCGCCGAGCCTTCCTGGGTAACCTTGATGGTGCCTATAAGTGAGCGGCTTATATAAACACCAGCCAGGAAAGTAGGCTCCCCTGACGGGGCTGTGGGAGAGAGACACAGGAACCACCTTTCGACCACTCGACCGACAAGAGGCGGTGGGAGGTGTTGTAATTCCTGTGGTAGGTTAACTCACCCAGACTAGGTAGGTTATCTATTGTATATCAAAAGGTGGCTTGTCCACCTTGCCCTCTCCATAATGAGGGCACATAGGGTAAGGATACGCTCCCTTGACGGGGGTGAAGCCGAACCACGGAAAAACTCACTAGCCGAACTGCTCGGAGCAGCACTACTCATAAAGATTACGGGCCTCATTACCACCAGGGATTCATTCATGGCCTGACCGAAGAAGACTTTGACACCCTGTTATCTAACGACAACATAAAGCATCTGAAGAAGCAGCGATTCGAAGTCGTAATCCCACCACAACTAAGAGCCAGGAAGACCGTAGTAGTTAAAACACTGGACAGGACCATCACAGAAGACACAAGTGAACAACAACTGAAATTAGACCTGGAGCAAAGAAACCAATGGGCCAGAGTAGAGGAGGTAGTTAAACTCCCTAAACTACCATCTATGCTGAAAATTAGGTTTCAGGACATAAGAATGGCACAAAAGGCAATAGAGGAGGGACTCTGTCTCTCCTACTACCATATAGGTAGTAACCAAGTTGAACAGGAAGATTTTTCTCCCATCACGCCTTGCTGGAACTGCTACAAATATACACACTTAGCCACGGACTGCCCGAACAAAAACACTAAATACTGCTCCGAATGCAGGGAAGTGGGGCATACATTTCGGGAGTGCAGGAGTAGAGAAATTCCTAGGTGCCTGAACTGCCAAGGAGACCACAGAACACTGGCAGCACGCTGTCCAGCAAGGAAAGAGATAGTAAAAGAAAGGAAGGAAATTGAAATGGAAAGAGCACAGGAAAAGCAAAACAGGACCTACTCGGCTGTAGCCAAATTAACAAAGGAAACAACTAAAGTCCTTGAAAAGGTAGCCTCACAAACCCCAGCTCAACAACCTATGGTGCTCAACCTGGGAAGTCAACTGTCGGTTAAAATCAAGACGGCAATAATACTCGCCTACCTCTTGGATATTGCCAAACCAGGATGTGTTGCTAAAAGGGTAAAGGAAATGTCCGCGGCAAATAACCTCCCAGACATGGAATTCCCCAACGACGTTCCCTCCTCAGAAATCTTCAACCTGATCTACACATCAGCGGAAACCACCAGTCAGGCGCATGCCACCCAATCACAAGCCACCTCTGACATAACCCCCCTCTCCCCCTCAACCAGAAAGTAGTGAAGAGGGGATGGAAGAAGACGAAGAGGAGCAGGAACCTGTGATACAACCTGAACAAGCGATCATATACAGCACCCCTATAAAGAACAAAATGGGAAACGTGGCGCCACCACCGTCACCAAGAAAGATTACTGAGAATCAGGATCTCGGTGAGGAAACCGGTATTAAGTTTTACACCTGCTCAGCCCCCCAAATAGTCTCAACCGAGAGACTACTGACAGAGATAAGGGAAGGAAGAGTAAAATATACATATACAGGTAAGATTCTGGAAGATCACCACATAGAAACATTAATAAAGAGAGGAAGAATCCTGACCAAATATAACAGAATAGAAAAAGTGGAGCAATCCAAGTACAGAAAAACCCGCCTCGGCCTGCACACGGAGAGGAGGTCTTCAGGAGAACATCGATCATCTAAAATGCCGCAAACAAGTTCGAGACATCACCATTCATAATCAACAGACTTAAAATAATTCAACATAATGTCCTGGCCTGGACCACACCAAGAGCTCACGACTTATACAACATATATCGTACCCTGGACCCAGAAGTCATCATGTTAAATTCTCACCTCAAGCGTAATTCAAATAAAATCAAGATATTCAATTACACAGTATACCCCCCCCCCCAAAAAAAAAGAGCCAAAATCCGTTACAATTAAAAGAAGTATAAAACATAAAATCCATGATACATATCAAGAAAACTTTCTGGCAATTGAAATTAACAGCACAGCAGGTCCAATCATAATCGGCACCTGCTACCTCCCTCCAAGACGACCAATCTTTCCAATAGCAGACATGCTCAGATTGATGAGGAGGAACATACCTGCATACTTTCTGGGCGATCTCAACGCTAGACACCGCATACTAGGACACCACACCAACAACGCCGTAGGCCGGGTCCTGAACACACTAGTGAGCCACGGCAACACCTCGGACCGGAATGCCCTACGTACATTAGAGCAGGCCACACAGTATACCCAGACATCGTTGTAACAAGTCAACACCACCACTTAAACATACTACTCGAACCCGGCCCACTAGTGATCATCTCCCTATCATAGCCACACTCTCCACAGTCCCAACACAGATCCCTGGAATGGCGGCGCTGAATCGTACCCTACCCCATATTTTTTACCTGACGTGACATGACTAGTTATGTCGCCTGTTCTTATAATCTCTTCTTATGTTTGCTGGGTGGTTGGTGTGTGGATTAGTGGATGTCATGTTTTTTAACCTGACCTCATGTTTTGTAAGGTCACCATGTGTACATAAGCTCTCTCTCAGTCTTGATAATTCAGTTGCCTCTGAAGATGTCTTGAATAAAGACGAAAGCTAAGGTGCTCCATTGTTTACCTTTTTCCTGTGTGATTTTATCAATATATATATATATATATATATATATATATATATTCACTACTGGTAGTCTCTTTTAATATTTTATTTAGCTAACATCAGAAGATTTTATTTAGCCCAGAAAGACCCCTCGTTCCAAGCAGTGGTGGTTTCAAGAAACCTTGTTTGCATATAAGGGACCCCATGTAATAATAATAAGAAAAAAATAATATCCTTTATTATTCTATACAGACAGACTTAACTAAAAGTAAATACATAAAATTCATACTAAGTTCACTTTTGTCCTGTCAAACAACCATCAAGTGACAACATATTGATTATACGAGTATTCCTGTGTGCGTGGCGAGATTTTCTTGTACAGGTGTGTGTGCGTGCGTGTGTGTGTGTGTGTGTGCGTGTGTGTGTGTGGAATAATAATAATTAATTCTAAATAATAATTTACGGTTTATTGAGAGAACATAGCAGCCGAAGGGTTGAAAATATACCGTAGTCAACAGAGATGATGAAAATTACATAATTTTCGGAATGGGTCACTTGATTGACACATGGTAAACAAGTAACACAAGCAGTACAAATATTATGTTATACTAACATGGGACGCGGGGGGTCATTCAACAGAGCACTTCAACATAGTAACAAAACAAAAGGAAGAATGACAGGGAGTGAACACACTGGTTAACTACGAGTTGTTGATAATTTTTACAATGGTCGCATGGGCTGTAGTGTCGAACAACAATTCGCGGACGGTGTCGAGGCAGGGGAAGCGTAGGTGAGCTTTTGAAGTATGAGTCTGAGTAAGCACTGAAGACCAAGACGGAGGAGGTGGAGACGAAAACTGAAGGATTTGATAATTACACTGACGCCGAGGAGCTTCGTGGAGTCCACAACCTGGAGTGTGTTGGGGTCCAAAACAATGGTGGGAGATGGGACAAGGTCAGAGGAGAGTTTGATGTGCATAACCATGTTCTTGGTGTGGTTGTTGGTGGCCCAATTTTGAAGACTGTTCAATATATACGAGTATTCTGGAGGGCAGTGTAGTCGGGAGCAGAGTTGTTCACACTGATCCCAATGGTGGAGTCGTTAACATATTTCCAGCGAGCGAGAGTTTCTCTCAGTACAGGGCATCATTGATAAGGGTGAGGAAGCAGAGTGGTCCCATCTTGATACCTTGGGGAACGCCATATGAGTGACTGAAAGGTGGAGACAGCCCCTCGGAAGCGTACGGCTTGGCGTCGGTCACGAAAGGAAGTCTGTAAGCCATGGTATAAGACCTCCGAAACCCGAGGTTGATAGCTTTGTTGATAAATAAATTGTGGTTGACAAGGTCGAATGCCTTGGCGAAGTCAATGAATGCGACAGCCACAGACGTCTTTCGTGTTTCCAAATAGTGGTATATGTAGTCGAGAAAGCTAACGAGACAGTGGGTGTTGGAGGAAATTTTTATCTTGCCACATCGCTATGGCGCCTGTAAAATCAGCATATTCGCAGATTAATCTGGGTACTGGGGTGATGGTAATGGTTATAGTAACTCATTTAAGGATTTGGGCACTGGTGAAACATAGTGAGTCTTCCAGTCAGCTGGGCATCCTGCTTGGCCGAGGAAAGCATTGATGATGGAGCAGAGGTGTTTAGCTAGTTCCGGGGAGAACTCCTTGTAGAGTTTCAATGATAAGTCAATGGGGGTGGTGGAGCGCTTTAGCTTCAGTTGTTCAAACGTCATGCGACTTCAAATTCTTTCACTGGTAGGTAAGCAATGTGTCAAGCCGGGGGAGCGTCTGGCTTATACGAGAAGTTGCGAAACGGTTGTTAGATTGCAGCACCATTAGTGAGGTGACTAAGGAAGGGGAGGTTGTGTGTGTGTGTGTGTGTGTGTGTTTTATGGATTTAGTTTCAAATTTCTCGTATGGAGAAAAGTGCAAAAAGGTCGATTCTCGACCAGTGTTTACTGCAAACTTTCCACCGTGAGTAACAGTGTGGTGACTATGGTCCACGTTTTAATGTATGCTAATGCACACCTTGAGTAGTTGTTGTTGACAGCGTTACAGCCATGTGTCTTACTGTCCAGTTCCTACATGTATGAAACTATTTATGTATAAAACTACAGTATTGACTAAAAGATACCAAACTATAATACGGTTTGTTTGAGGTGCTACAGAAGTGTGTGTGTGTGATCAGGAGACCACGAGAGGGTAGGAGTACTGGTGGGTCGGGGAGCTAAAGGAAACGTGAGCCACGCCTGTTGACGCCCCAAACCCACTCGTCCCTCTCCCTGCGCTCCCCACACTCTTCCCACGCCCCACAGACTGCAGACTGGGGTTCGTGTTTCTGAGTGGAGGGCGTGGAGGAGTAGTAGTCGTAGTGGGTGGAGGCGGAGGGAGTGTCGAGGTGGACGAAGGAGGTGGAGGTGTGGGACGCGTCGTACGTGTTTTGCTGATGGGTTGCCTCCTCCCAGACTGAGCCAGGATCACGGGGCTGCTCACGCCTCCGGGTGCAGCAGGTCGTGTGGCGGATGGCCTGGCAGATGTGGGTTGTGCGACAGCTGGTGTGACGGGACGACGTTGAGCGGATGTTCGTTGTGAAACAGAAGTTGACCAAACAGCACTAGGGACCACAGGTGCTGTTTGCTTAGATTTGGGAAAGTGAGGACGTGGTGCAGCAGTAGAAGTGACAGAAGGACGTCGTGGAGAAGCCGAAGTGGCAGAAGGACGTCGTGCAGCAGAAGTGGCAGAAGATCGTCGTGCAGTAGCAGAAGAGGCAGAAGGTCGTCGTGCAGTAGCAGAAGTGGCAGAAGGTCGTCGTATAGCAGCAGAAGTGGCAGAAGGTCGTCGTATAGCAGCAGAAGTGGCAGAAGGACGTCGTATAGCAGCAGAAGTGGCAGAAGGACGTCCCACAGGCGAAGATTGGAGGACTGGCTTGGCGGTGCGTTGTGCAGCTGCTGGAGGGACTTTAGCTGTAGATGTCGGCCGCCTGACATTCTGCGACGCCGTGACTCGGTTGATACCGTTGAAGGAGGCTCGTCCTGTGCCAGATGTCGAAGATGATGATGTTGACGACGATGGTGACGAAGACGATGGGAAACCACGAGAGGCTATGGCCCTCCCTCTTGATGGCGATGGAGAGGACAAAGATGAACTAACTGATTTTCCTCCTACACGAGAAGCCCCTGAAGATGATTTAGACCCCAAGGACCGGCCTGAACTTGTAGCGTCAGCTGAGGCAGGTCGTCCGGCATCCCCGAACGGCTGCATCACGTCCTCCACTTGAACGTCGACCACGAAGCCGATCTCGTCGTTGGCGCGGTAAATGACGGTCTGCCTCTTACCGTCGGGTCTCAGGTAAGAGTAGCGCCCCTCCACAGTGCCATCTTCTAACGCTTCTTGCTGAGACTTCTCATCGTAGGTGGGCTGGTTCTTCACCTCCCACGTCACAGCGTACGACGGGTTGGGGTCTACGAAGTTGTCCGGAGAAGAGTCCAGCACGGCCGCCCACGCCACGCCCACGCCCATATACGCCAACATCATCTGCGACACACACACCTGGCCTCATTAACACGAAGGGGACGCCATCGGTGTCCGTGAAATTGTGTAGTAGTTACATGAAAACACACACTCTCTCTCTCTCTCTCTCTCTCTCTCTCTCTCTCTCTCTCTCTCTCTAATCTTTCAAGTTACTTATCTCTATATTCATACATGTGTGCAGTATCGGCCTGAGTGATAAGTGTTCAGCTTTGTCTTATTTCAATTAATTTAAGCTTATAATAGCTTTCTCAGGCTGTCATTGTTTGTATACCTATGCTGTCATTGTACACTGTATACCTATGCTGTCATTGTACACTGTATACCACCACTTTCTATGTGCACATTGTTTATATAACCTGCGCTTTCTATGTACATTGATCGAATAACTGCAGTCTATAAACATGTTGAACTACTATGAATGTGTATGGCGACTATATTGAGTATCTATCTAGTTATCCACTAATCTATCTATTTATCCACTTATCTATCTATCTAATTCTTTCGTCCGTTTTCTGTCACCTATCGTGTTACACTACAACATTCCTGCTGTCACACGTTATGCAAGTGACTGATATATATTAAGATATCTGTTACACTATCACACAATGTCTGTAAAGAATAACACTTTCTTATAACGACACGCACACAGTTTGTTACAGTCATACAGTTATACCGTCACATAATGTTAGACCGTCACACAGTTACATCTTTAAACAATTTTATATACCTTCGCTCAGTTTATTACATCGTCACACAAGTTACATCGTCACACATGTTACACCGTCACACATGTTTCCCCGTCAAATATGTTACCCCGTCACACATAACACACCGTCACTCATTGTTACATCATCACACACACTGTGACACGGCCACATAATGTTAGATCGTCACACATTGTTACGCCGTCACACACTGTCTGTTACAATGATACAGACCGTCTGCTACACCGTCACACAATGTGTTACACCGTCACACATTGTTACGCCGTCACACACTGTCTGTTACAATGATACAGACCGTCTGTTACACCGTCACACACCGTCTGTTACACCGTCACACACCATCTGTTACACCGTCGCACACTGTCTATTACACCGTCACACACCATCTGTTACACCCTCACACACCATCTGTTACACCCTCACACACCATCTGTTACACCGTCACACACCATCTGTTACACCGTCGCACACTGTCTATTACACCGTCACACACCATCTGTTACACCGTCGCACACTGTCTATTACACCGTCACACACCATCTGTTACCCTCACACCATCTATTTTGCGTCACACACACCATCTATTTCGTCACACACCATCTATTTACCCTCACACTATCTATTTTAATCACACCATCTATTACACCAAATCTACTTTACTGTCTGTTACACCCAAAGTACACGCATCTGTACACCTCCACACACCAAATCTGTTACACCGTCACACACCATCTATTTAAATCACACACAAATCTGTACCCTCACACTGCATCTGTTACCGTCCCTGTCCTGTACTGCGTCACACACTGTCTGGTACCGTCACACACTGTCCTGTGCACCGTCCACACGCTATTACCGTCACACACTATTGCAAATCACACACCGTCTGTTGTTCATCATCACACACCGTCTGTTACACCGTCACACACTGTCTGTTACACCATCACACAGTCTGTTACACAATCACACACTGTTACAGCGTCACACACTGTCTGTTACACCATTACACACACTGTCTGTTACACCGTCACACACTGTTACACCGTCACATTCTGCCTATTTCACCGTCACATAGTCTGTTACACCGTCACATAGTCTGATACATCGTCACACACTGTCTGTTACACTGTCATAAACTGCCTATTACACCGTCACATAGTCTGTTACACCGTCACACACTGTTACACCGTCACATACTGCCTATTACACCGTCACATAGTCAGTTACACCGTCACATAGTCTGATACATCGTCACACACTGTCTGTTACACTGTCATAAACTGCCTATTACACCGTCACATAGTCTGTTACACCGTCACACACTGTTACACCGTCACATACTGCCTATTACACCGTCACATAGTCTGTTACACCGTCACATAGTCTGATACATCGTCACACACTGTTACACCGTCACACAATTCCGCTGCCTCATATTGTTACATCGTCACACACTGGATGAGGGAGGGGGGAGTGGAGAGGAGTAGGGAAAGGAAGGAGGGGAGAATAGGGAGAAGGAAGGAAAGAGGGAGAGGAAAGATGAGATGCTTAGAATGGTAGAGGTAGGGAGGAGGTAAGAAGGAAGGATGGGAGGAGGAGGATGACACAGAGAATGGTAGGGAGGAGGTAAGAAGTATTCACCTGGACCAACATGACTGTGTAGTGCCTCGTGTTGCCACCTGTACCTGTCTTATATACCTGTTGGCCAAGGTGAGGCCCTACCTCCTACCCTCCCCCTCTCTCACTCTCTCTCCCTTTCTTTGTCTCATCCTCCTCCCATCCTTCCTTCCCCCTTTTCTCTGTATCTCACCCCCCCTGCCTTCCTCTCTCTCTCTCTCTCTCTCTCTCTCTCTCTCTGAACTTTCCTCCATCCCCCTTCTTAATCCTGGTAAGTGGTCCTTAAGATTCATGAGATGCAGTGGTCTATTCCAAATGCTACTTTCTACACAGTTGAAACAATAGAATTCATTCTCTCTCTCTCTCTCTCTCTCCTCTTCTCTCTCTCTCTCTCTCTCTCTTCCTCTTTCTCTCTCTCTCACCTACAATAAGCAACCTTCTCTCCCAGCTTCAACTGCAGCTCACCTGTAAATATCTGGCGAATATCCGATGAGGCAACAAGGTAATTCACGACGAGGGTAAATGCAATTTGGCCTGCAAGATGAATAGTTGCAGGTGTTCCTTGAGGAGATAGGTAGATAGATAGATAGATAGATAGATAGATATATAGAATAAAATCGTTATACAAGTTCAGATTGACTCAACAATTACGGGTAGACAATGCAGGTGTACAAACAAGCATTTTTGATGTTCTGTTTAACGGGATCTTATGGACACTAACAACCCCAGTTTACATTTCCTGATGATTAAACACCCTAACGCTAACCTAACTTACCCTAACCTAACTTAATCTTAACCTAATCTAACCCAATTTAGCCCATAGGCAGCGCTTCGGTGTTTAATCCTCAGATGAAACCAGCTGTGACTTGTCTTCATGCGATCCTTTTTATGACTGTATTGTCTTTTAGAGTGCAGGTGTGTGTGTGTGTGTGTGTGTGTGTGTGTGTGTGTGTGTGTGTAGATAGAGAAGGATGCACAGTCACCCTTCACTAATGCGTTTACAGGGGCTCGTCAGGTTTTGTGCAATGTGGCAACCCTGTGTTTGTTTACATTCGACGGAAGGAAACTCACAATACTAAACATACTATGGAATAAAATTAAAACAATATTAAAACAAACATCTCAAAGATAATGAGTTGTGGAGTATTTATATGATGAGCCCCTGTAAACGCACTAGTGAAGGGGACTGTACATGTAAGTCTGAATATATATCGTTTGTCATTGATAAGGTGGCGTAAAGGGGAAGCAAGCAATGGTTGTCGGGACGGGAGAAAGTGTACAATATATAGGATGACCTGGCCCTCCCTGTTGTTTAGGAAGGGCGAGTTTTGGTGGGCACGGGGTGTGGAAAAGGGCACGGGGGCACGGTAGGGGTCACGTTGGATTATGTTTGTATAAGATCAGGTTAAGTCAGGATAAAGTGTGATAACGTTAAGCTCAGGTCAAGAGAGGACAGGTTTGTTTAGCTTGAGGTTAGGTTAGGTTAGTTAGGTTACGTTACATTAGGTGACAATTAGGTCATATTAGGGTAGGTTAGGTAAGTTTAGGGTAGATAACATTATTTTTAGGTTAGGTTAGGTTAGGTTGTTCACAGACAATCACTTACGATTTTATTTTCCCACGTCAAAGCTAAGGCTCATCAAGCCCAGGTAAAGTGTGAGTCATTAGCAGTGATCACCAGGTAACTGATGTTTATTATATTTATCTGGTCATAAATATATACGCACAAAGGAGTGAAATTACTGACCTCGGATTATTAGAGAGAGAGAGAGAGAGAGAGAGAGAGAGAGAGAGAGAGAGAGCGAGAGAGAGAGAGAGAGACTGTATTAACTGGCTCTCCACAGTGGTAAACATAGAATGATGAAAGACTCTTTGTGTGTGTGTGTGCGTGTGTGTGTGTGTGTGTAGTAGTAATAGGCTGTGTAATTATATACAAGTGTAGAGGGACGTGTATGTCGTGGTATGAGCGTCCGTACACAAGGTATAAAGGTAACCTGTATCTTTATACCGTGTCCGTCCGTATAGTCTGGCCTGTATATAGTATGATCGTATGTGTGTGTAGATGAGAGCGGGTGTTCGTGCAGGCGTGTGGGCGTGTATGAGGGAGCGGGGTCAAGAGAAAGGAGAAAAGGGGGTAGGTCATCTTCCCCCATTTCATGTGTGTGGGGGAGTGCCCATCCCACCCTCCCTCCCTCCCTCCCCCCCACACCCTGTGTCGTGTGTGTGGGAAGGGGGGTGGGGGAGCCTATTCCATACCTCCCCACTCCCTGTATCGCATGTAAGTGTAGTAGCATCCTTCCCCTCCCTCCTTCCCCCCAATACACACATATGACACGGCCTCTCCTCTCCTTTCCCCTCCCTCCCCGACGCCCTGTGCCATGCATGCGTGTGTGTGGGGGAGAAGGTGGAGTGGGGGCTCTCTCCCTTCATTCCCTCCCACATGCCCTGTGCCGCGTGTAGTGTAGTAGTATCCCCCCCCACACCGTCGCCATTAAATCTTCGTCAGTACCCAATTTTCACACCATAAACTCCATTAGGAATGGCAGTCGTCTCGCCGTGGTGTGTTAGACGTATATTTTACGACCTGTGGCACAAGCACCTCTGTACTTTACCTCTCATGCATATCGTGACCTGTGGCCTTGAACACGTACTGTCAACACCCATCGCGCACATTTTATTATTTTAACTTAATTGGTGTTTTTTCTATATTGTTATTATTAAATTCATTTCACGATGACTTAACCTCCCCGAGTGCTGTGTCATCTTACTGGAGGGATAAGTCATCGTAACAATAAGGTTAAGTCATCACATTCGGTGAATGAAAGTCATTGTACTCAAGGGATTCAATCATCGTACTCAAGAGTATAAATAATCGTACTCAAGGGATTAAGTCATCATATATTGGGGATTAAGATATTTTACTAAATAGGCTTATTTATTATACTTACAGGGCTAAAGGTTCAGTCCTCGTACTCAAGGGGTTAATTCCTCGTACTCAAGGGGTTCAGTCCTCGTACTCAAGGGGTTAATTCCTCGTACTCAAGGGGTTCAGTCCTCGTACTCAAGGGGTTCAGTCCTCGTACTCAAGGGGTTAATTCCTCGTACTCAAGGGGTTAATTCCTCGTACTCAAGGGGTTCAGTCCTCGTACTCAAGGGGTTGTCCTTGTACTCAAGAGGTTAATTCCTCGTATTCAAGGGATTAATTCCTCGTACTCAGGGGGTTCAGTCACCGTATTCAAGGGTTAAGTCATCACAATCAAGGGTTAAAACATCGTATTTAAGAGTACAGCCATCGTACTCATGGGGTTAAGTCCTCGTATTCAGTGGGTCAAGGACAAACATCATCCGCCTTAATGTACCGTAAGAACATTCAACACAAGATAATGTCTAGATAAAATATCGAGAAAGACGCAACGTGTAATAATAACAGACTCAGATGTCGCTGTATCGTGTTTCCGATAACAAAACAGAATCACGTTCTGTCTTTTTGTGCGACTGGATCGTGGGTTGAATCTTCGTTTTTGTCTGGAAGCGGAGGATCCAAACAAATGATGGGTGACGTACCCTAGAGTATAATAACATGTTCACCTCACCTATATCTCAGAAGAATTTCTCTCTGACATCAAAATTTGACACGAAAAAAGGAAATGATGATGAAAATGTCGAGTTTTTCATCGCTATGTCGTTATAACTTCGCGCCATAGTGACCACACAGGTAGACTTGACAAGGCTACATACAGTAATAGTGTTCTTATACTGTCAACATATAATGCTACATCACTAAAGCTTATAATGTTATCTCTAAATCTTGCTCTGTATTTCTCAATGTGTACAGCACCACATATACCACCATACAGAATTCATAAACAGACCCTGAGAATAGTTCAATTTTAAGTCCTTGAACTGATCAATATCACTGTGACGACACACGAGGTCAGCTGTAGTGACACACAGACAGAGAGAGACCAAGAGAAACAAAGGGATTTACATTCAGTTTTGCCCTAGACAGGTGGAGGGGCTAGTTTATTAATCACCCCTTACATCTTGTGCAAGGCGATACACCAAAGCATTACAACGCTCAGCAGGGAAGTTAGACTGTTGAGTTCATGCTCACCTTCTTGGACTTAATGAATGAAGGAGGGCGAGAGTGCTATTGATTGTGTTAGCTGCCTCTCGAAAGCTGGGAATGCTGTAGAGATGCAGTAGCTACTTCACTCCTGAGCAGTTGCTTCAAGTATATAAGGGATTCATTCGTCCTAACTTGGAGTACTGCTCTCATACCTGGGGTGGCTCTTCTTCTGTCCAACTGTTAGATAGGGTGGAAACAAAGGCATTTCATCTTGTTATCTCTCCTCCTTTAGTTGACAATTTTTCTTCCCTTTCTCTTCGCCGCAATGTTGCTTCACTCTCTCTCTCATTTACAGGTACTTTAACGGACAATGTTCGGTGGATTTGGCATCCTGTGTACCGCCGGCAAGGCCGTGGGCTCGGACACACTAGAAAATAACCCGTTATAGTACATCCTTCTTTCCTCACACAGCCAAATGTGGAACGCTCTACCCTGAATTAATCTGCCGCCCTATTTTGGTGTCATCCGCAAACTTGCTTATGTCACTGCTGATCCCAGTATTTAGATCGTTTATGTAGATTATGAACAAGAGTGGGCCCAGTACTGACCCCTGGGGAACCCCACTGGTTACACAGCCCCACTCAGATTTAACACCATCTACGCTGACCCTCTGTGTTCTATCGGTGAGCCATGATTTTATCCAATTTAAAACTTTCCCCTCGATACCATGAGCCTTAACGTTTCTCAGAAGCCTCTGATGCGGTACTCTGTCAAATGCTTTGCTAAATATAGTCTAAGTAAATAACATCATAATTTTCGTCATTATCTACTACCTCGAAGACTTTCCTAAAAAACGTCAGCAGATTTGTTAGACAAGATTTTCCCTTAATATTATTATCATTATTATTACACACACACACACACACACACACACACACACACACACACACACACACACACACACACACACACACACACACACACACACACACACACACACTATATGTCTACATTTTATCTGAGTCATTCCGTGTTGTTTTCAGTGACTGGTCAAAAGACCTCCAGGCCCAATAGACCCCAACCTAACCTTACCCAACTCAAACCTAAGCTAACCTAACTCTAAACCTACCTTATTCTCGCCCAACTCTAATGTAACCTAACCTCACTTAACACAATGCAACTTCACCTAACTTAACCAGACCTAACCAAACCTACCCTAACTTAGCGCAGGCTCACAACCGAAAGATCTCAGGTTCGATCCCCGGGCAGGGCGAGAAACTAGGCAGGTTTCTTTACACCCGTTGCCTCTGTTCACCTAGCAGTGAGTAGGAACCTGGTTGTTAGACGGCTGTTGTGGGTCGCATACTGGGGAATGGTGTAATGCAAATAACATCTGAGGAACACCTCTCAAAGAAACTAGGGCTGTTTGTCCCAGAAGCATGTAAGAGTTCTGCCCTACCTGGGCGTATGCCTAAGCAAGAATCCAGAGTAAACCAAACCTTCCTAGCTCAACCTAACCTAACCTAACGAGAGATTATGAGGGCATGAGAGAAAAAAGAGTGAGAGAGAAACATTAAAATTAAATTAGCCACACGATAATGTACAGTATGGATTCTTAAACAAATGTATATTAAAGGAACAATTTGATCAATTTCTGCCTAACTGGGGATATTAAGACACAAAGATACTGTAGTAATGTATCTTGTATTAAGACTGTACTGTAAGAGGAAATAAAATAACTAAAGCATCTCTCAGAATCCTTGCGCAAAATCCACATAGTATTGCAAGTTATCCCTCAATGAAAACGAGTGAGAGCCGCCCCCCCCAAAATAAACCAGACAGCTCGCGGGAAGCGTAAAGGTACGAGAGGGGGTGAAGGAGGCTGAGGCTGGAGGTTGCGCGGTCAAACTGCTTTCTCTTAATCATTACTGAGCCGTGTACTCCACCCTCCCATTCTCTTATCTCCATCACCCCCCACCGTCAGCCCGTGAAGTACCATCACCACCATTGCACTAGTCTCATTTCAAATGCGTAAACATAAAAAAAAATAATAATAATTTTAGTTTAGTGGCATAATATTTAAACACAAGTATACTGTACTGTATGTTGCAATGTTGACAAAGACTGACTGTTGATCCTGCGGTCTCTGCTGTGACCTAAAATGTATATCCTTTTAATGCACATCCACATTTTTTTCTCATTTGCATTAAAGCTACGCCTTCGTGTAATTTTCCCAAAAATGGAAGGTTGGTTGTGTTCTTCGGATATGAGAAAGAGGCGTCGTCTGACTTTACCTAAGCTGGTGTTCTCAAAAGCTTCGTAATGTACGTTTAAGAGTTTATTCTCTGATTGGATGATGCAAAAGTGCATCTGACTGATGAATTAAGTTTCAACACTAAAATATAAGCATCAGCAGAAATATATAAGCTTCAATACAACGATAGTGTAAATTATCTTCACAATTACACCCAGATGCACAGTAACTACTTATGTTCTCTCAGTCTCAGAAGGAAAGTTTAAGAATCTGCATCCCGGGAACTATTCAAGAATAAACCATCCACGAATGTGACAGGTCACGTGGCACACAACTGTGGTGTATAAATAACTATTGCGCTATCCTGTTTGACCAAGTGAAAATAAATATATCCTGCAACTGGAAACCATCCGTGTTTGAATGAACTTTTTGTTTACCATTGTTTGTGACCTATAGCTACAGTCTACAGTATGTACGTTATTTGTTACCTGTAGTCTATGTACACGTTGATTGTTACCTGCAGCTTAGTACAATAGTTGTTACCTGTCCATATGCATTGTTTGTTTAACTTTCCTTTACTTACTTTCTGAGCAAATTTTCAATACAGAAAAAAGATTTCTTACCTCGAGAAAATGACAAGAAATGTAGAGGAATGCCTTCATGTAATATTTGCTTTACGGCCGAAATCAGAGGAGGAAGACAAGTAAGGCTGCTTCACACTATCACTTTTATCATTAACTTTCCCGGTTTCTGTCCCGTCCTACTCACGCGAAACGTATCGTTTCCTGACTGCTTGTGGGCCTGCGGCGCCAATTTTTGTGGTCAAGTCAAGATCTATACTCGACAATTAGGATATTTATACAAAATGCATATCAAACCACGTAAAATAACTAAATTTAATTTTAAGCGTATTCAGTAGTGCAGTTTTAATAAACTGTTTATACGTAATTTTTTATGTTGATATTCGTAAATACATCTGATATGTTTGTTTGCATGTATGTGTTCAACTTCTACACAGCCTGAGGCCGTCTGCCTCTGTCTATTCCTGTGTGGACTATGGAAACACTTGTCTGAAGAATACATGATAGACACTATTCGATATAGTCGTTGTCTGTGGGACCCAAGGGATGATAAAATCAGTAAAAAAAAAAGATGAAGGCATACAACGTCATCTTATTTGTTTACAATAGACGACTGCAGTGCACTAGGTCTCTATTGAGCGAGTGACAGGTCGCGCTCAGAATTTTTTTTTTTTTTTTTTAGAAATTTATTGCAATAAAATGACGGAATACGTGCTAGTGGGACGCAGCCTTAACGCGACTGTACTAAAAGCGTAATCTTTAGACTAGGAATTTAATATTAGGTTAGGTTAGGTAAAAATGTAAAAATATCGTAAAAGTGAAAATACGCACAACGCACAACTTTTGCATTTTATCTCTGTACTGTTATCTATACTGATTCCATTAAGCATGTTTATCACTTCGTCTCTGACCACGTCTAGTATAACTACCAGAAATTGAATGTACGAACTTAAACCAATCTTTAACCTACATTAGTAACCAATAACCTAATCTTTAACCTAACCTAATTTGATATGGCGGAGGTGTGGGCAAGCATGTTATCATCTTTGAGATAAAATAGTGAATGGTGACATCCGTTCAGTTTCCAACTTGGCTCTACCTCCTCGTTACGTTTTTTTTACGGGTTTAGCCCACCCGGACACAGGTCACTGACCTACATCAGGGCCTGGAGGGAGGGGAAATATAATAATATAATATATATAATATATAATAATATATTTTCGCCCCCCCCCCCCCGGCCCTGATGTTGGTAAGTGACCTGTGTCCAAATGAATAAAAAAAAAAAAAATAAAAATAAAAAAAAAATAATAATAATAATAATAATAATAATAATAACTATTATTATTATTATTATTATTATTATTATTATTATTATTATTAAAAAATAATAAACTAATAATATATTAAAAATAATAATAATAACCATAAATAAATAAATAAACGAAAAAAATAAATCAAGAGTGAGAAACGATATGCATTATGTATGTTGTGTTGTCAAAGTAAGAGAAACAATATTATTGAGACCCTGCAATTGTGTGTACATGAGGCAGAAAGTCAGATCAGCAACCTAGGACTTGGTCACAATTTAAATGATGCCATATGGCAGCAAGGTCTTCCCAAATTAGACAATACATTATGCTTCCAATATCTTCCCAGGCATTTTCTCTATCTATCTATCTATCTATCTATCTATAGCTAGATAGATAGTTATTTCACTGTCTGTTTCTCCCCAAACTTTCACCTCCTCAGCAGGTCAACGCACTAAAGTGTTTGCCCAATTTACGCTTTGACCCCTGACTGTCCGTGTTAGATACCACCCATCTCTATGCTTGTAAAACTTAACCACCACCGCTGTCATTATCACTGTAGTCACTGTTATCACTATCATCATTGTTTGTATACCTGTACTGATTGTTTATGTATACTGTATTGTCTACTTGCATTGTTTATAAACACTTTAAGTCAATGTGAATTTGTATGACGATTTTGCTGATTTTATCTATCTGTATAATCACCATCATAGCTACTATTACTGTCACCACCATCATCATTATCAATACCATGTTTGTCATCATTATCATTATCACTAGTCATCATCATCAGACCTATCATTGTCATTATTAACAATGCCATTGCTGTCTTCAGGGCTCACGCATTCCATCCCCGGGCCCTGGTAGTGATCCAGCGCCCCCCCCCCACCCCCTCCCCACTCTCGGCAATCACATGTACGGTACATACAGATACAGTCTACAGCAAGAGACTGCAGCCAGTCGAGTTTTCGTGAAATTTGCATAGCAATTCGTCTTTTGTGTACATTCCCTGTTTCTGTTGTTGAGGCTGAATGTAGTTTCAGTAAGTTGACCCAATAAAATCCTACAGAAAATCAACGATGGGCCAAGAACACCTGTCAGTAGAAAACTCACTTGCCAGAAGTATTGATTTTAGCTCCTTAATCAATTGCTTTGATGAGAAGAAGGCAAGAAAGTTTAAAATTTAAATCTGCACTAACCTGAACCTCAGTAAATGTGGTTTATTTGGGGAATTGTTCTAGCTTTAATTTGAAGAGGGAACAAAATGCATCACTTCTCCACTACCCCCAAGGATAAAATACTGTTTATAGTCCTAGACTACACCTCATCTCCAGAAACACACAAACCAGCAATTAATCAGTGGTCAGCCAAGGTATAAAGTTAACGCTTACACCCAAACACGTTAGTATGGATAAATAAAAAATAATATTGTGTTTTCTATCTGTTTGTAAAACCTATCCATGCATTTGCTTTAGTTAGGAACATGGCTGAATATACAGTACAACATGATGTTGGAGTTTCGAAATAGGCCACTGCTCATTTACACCGGATACTCCACCAATGAGCATTAGCCAAAGAGGTTGACACCAAAACAACACAAGGTAGCATGCCCATAAAGTTATGTTCGCAACCTCTAATGTCGTTAATTTTATTTAGTAAACTGTATTTTAAATTAATTTATGAAATCCTGTATATCTTGCAGTAAATAACAAATCATAATTTGTCATGAAAGTAATATAGCGGAATAAACAATATAAACAATTCTGGATAAGGTAAGTGTTCCGAGGGTTCTGGAACAGTTTTTCGATACATTAGACTCAATCATCAAAAAACAAGTCATTAGACGAATTAAAATATTGGCTTATAACCCTGTGTAATACATTGCCTTATACTTTATACTTGCAACAATAAAGGAGAAAGATATCTAAAGCTACAGGTATGGAGAAAATTAGAAATGAATGAGCAAAACACGACTAAACTCATCCCAAAGCTCTGGGATGAGGTTTGGCCGGTTTGCTCAAGTCTTAATCTGCCTCGTTTCGCGGTTTCTGATTTATGAGAATGTCAATAGATGCCTCTAACAAGACAAGACATACGCAGCTCTGTTTCTGCCTTGGTGCCGGTAGGCGGCGGCACACTGGGCACTTTCATCCAAACATGCTTGACCGGCAAAACAAAGAGACATTTTGCATCACACTGGGATATTTTGTTGGCGATTCTGCCCAACGGAACGAAAACACAACAATGAGTCGAGACGAGGCCCGCCGCGGATTCATATTCAAATTCAAAACATTTATTGACAAATACATCAAAAGGAGCTGGTTAACATGCTAACTAACCCGCCCAAAATTACTCTTAACAAGAGCTCTTTAATATCGTACGTAATCATAAAACAGATAAGCATAAAATCTACAATCTTATGTTAAACTTACAGAATTTTTTCATAATATTCTTAATCATATATTTTTTTAATAACAAACCATCTCTGTAATATCAGTAATACCATCACCCTTAAATTCTGATAAACAGTTACATTCTATAATGTATTGATATACTGTAATGTATGGAACTTTACATAGTGTGAGAGGTTGGAGTCATAGACCACGTTCTCTATAGACTTTATTATAACAGCGTCAGCTGGACACTGGCCACCGGGCGCTGCCAAGGACAAGCCCCCCCACTCAACATGGGAAAACATATCGTACGATGGTACACTCTTACATCTCCCCCCCAAGTTAAAAGGAAATGACAATGCACCTTTGAACTAACAAAAGGAAAACAATGCATTCATAAAAACAACAATAATGCAGGAAAAACGAGTCAAACAAAGGAAAAAAACAAAAACAAAAAAAAAACAAAAAAAAACCTCTAAACTGATTTTACATCACATACACTACACCACGTGGTCCGTCAACCAGCCCGGAGGCCTACGGCCTCTCCTGGGCCTGGCCGCGCTCGACTGGGGAGGGGCCGTGGGTGCGGAGGAGGGCGCGGGTATGGAGGGCACAGTAGAAGGGGGCCCAGGAGGCACAGCTTGGTGCACCACCGGAGTAGTAGGCACAGGTGTGGAGCCGTTTCGCAAGTGGCGTCTGTTTCGGATGGACACCCTGCCACTGCCACCCAACCTGACGGCATACTGCCTGTGAGGGCGGGCTTCCACCACTATGCCTGTCCTGTCCCAGAGCTTGGTAGCTGCGTCCTGCACACGCACCTGCGTGCCCACGAATAGGGGAGCCAGCTGGCGGGATACCTCCCTCCGCGACAGGACCCCATCCTGTGTTTCGGCCAAGCGCACCTCCCGCATACGAAGTGCCCGCCGCCAGTGCTGGTCCACCTTATAGTGCTGTCTGGCCATGGGAACGCCGTCACGGAGCTGCCGGCCGGTGGCAAGTTGGGCGGGCGACTTGTTCACCCCCCGCAGAGGCGTGTTCAGGTACTGGAGGAGGGCCTGGGATGTCCTATCGCAGTCCAGGCTACCCCCGGGCCCAGTATTATCCCTGAGGAGCCTCTTGGCAGCCTTGACCCCAGCCTCTGCCCTGCCATTGGACTGGGGGAAGTGGGCCGACGAGAGGCGCACCTCGACCCCCCATGACTTGAGGAAATCTGTCATCTCAAGGCTGGCAAGGTTGGTACCTCCATCTGTGGAGATCTGCTCAGGTACCCCCCACCTCGTGAAGTAGGCCCGCAGACTGGCGATGATTTTTCCAGAGGTGGCCTCGTTGGGGAAGTGGGTGATCTCCAGCCAACCTGTCAGTCGGTCAGCATATGCTAGGTACGTGCGGCCCTGCAGGTGGAACAAATCGGCCACCACTTGTTGAAAGGGATAGTCTGGCGCTGGGGTCAGAACCAACGACTCCGGAGGCTGGGAAGGGGCGTGGGTCTCGCAAGCAGCACACCGGGACCGATGATACTGCAGGTCACCCTCCATGCCAGGCCAATAGACAGACTGCCGGGCCCGCCTGAGCATTGAGTCGAGGCCCTGGTGCCCCACATGCAGGTTAACGGCGACCCGGTGGCGGAGGGAGTCGGGGATGACAAGGCGCACGCAGCCCTGGTCAAAGGTGTAGGTGACCAAACCCCTGACCACAGCCAACCTGTCCCTCACCGAGAAGTACGGGCGCAGACAGGCCACCTCCTGTGACTTGTGGGGGTGCCAGTCGCCCGCCAGCACCCTCGACACTAGAATCTGGTACACTGGGTCGTCCGCCGCCGCTTTGCACACTGTGTCTTCGTCCATAGTGATGCACCCATCCTGATCCAGTGCTGCGATTGTGACTGCACACACTGCAGCGCACAGGTCCTCCTCTTGGTCCATGTCCTCCGCATCAGGCGCCGCCCTGAGGGAGGGGAAGCGGGATAGGGCGTCAGCTGCACAGTTCCGCTTCCCTGGCAAGTATTTGACCGTGAATCGGTACTGCAGGGTCTTCTCCTTGAGCCTGAACAGGCGCGGATTCGCCACATCCGTGAAGGCTCTGTCCCCTAGCAAGCCAACTAAGGGGCGGTGGTCCGTCACCAGAATGAGGTTCGGGCAGCCAAGGAGGAACAGCCTGGCCTTGCGCAGGCACCACACCACAGCCAGGGCCTCCCCTTCTACTGCAGCATAACCGGCCTCGGCCGTGCTCAGATGTCGGCTACCACACAGAGCCAACCGCCACCCTCCTCTGCAGCAGAAGGGCGTCTCTGGAGAGGCACAGGCACAGTATTGTTGCAGGACGACGAAGCCGATGCCCTCCCTGCTCCAATCAGTGACAGCTGCCGTAGGCCTGGATTTGTCGTAGTACACCAAGCCGTCTCTGGCCAACTGACAGATGGTGTCCTGGGCCTGGCGAAACTTGAGCCGCAGCTGGTCGTCCCAATACACCTGCTTGCCCACTGGCTTCTTGAGGAGCTCACGGAAGGGCTCCATCACAGGTGCAGTGGCAAGGAAGGGAGCCAACTGATTAACCAGGCCATGCCAGGACCTGATGTCAGTGATTGATGGCTGATCCGGCATGGGGAAGTCCTTGATGGCTGACAGACGTTGGGCAGTGGGCTGGTACAGGTCCCACCCCAGGAGGAAACCCACAAACTCAGCTTCTCTCCTGCAGAACAAGAACTTTTCTGGTTTCAGCGTGATACCTGTGCGAGCGCAGGTCTCCAGAAAATCGTAAGTGTGCCAGAACGCCCCCTTCACACTGGAGTCATAGAGGAGAGTGTCATCCACGCACTTGTACTTGCGGGGCACATCCTGAATAGCGTCGTCAAACCTCTTGGTGTAAGCATCTGACGCTGAGCAATGTCCCATGGGCGTCCTGCAGTATCGAAAACGTCCCCACGGCGTGATGAATGTGGTCAGGCGTCTACTCTCCTCCTCCAACTCCACTTGATGAAATCCCCAAAAGGCGTCGGCGACGGTTTTGAACGAGTGCACTGGCACCCCAGACACCATGTCGAATGGTGCAGGTGTGTGGTGCGTCTCCCTCAGACAGCTTGCATTGAGGCGTTGGAAGTCCACAGTGCGCCTGGGCTGACCGTTTTTCTTGGCCACCACGACCATCCTGGCGCACCACTCCGTAGCCTCACCAGCAGGCACTGGCTGGATGACGCCTCTCCTGACGTCCTCCTCCAACTGGGCCTTCACCTCCGCTTCCCAGTGTTTCGGAACGGGAGCGGGTGTGTGACAGGCATAGGGGGTCGTGCCGGGCATCAGGTGGATACGGTGAGGGGTACCAGTCATGACTGGCAGTGGGGACCTGCTGGTGTTGAATGCGGTAGACGAAAAGTGCGTGAGTAGCCATGCCTCCAGCCTGGCCACATTCTCCTCCAAAGGAGGCAAGGGTATCTCAACTGGCCTCGGCGGGAAACGGCTGCTCTCAGGTAAATGGTTTGGAGGTAGATCGTCGGCAGTGTGCCGCTCCCCTCCATCGCCCACGGCAGCCACAGCACGTCTATGGAGCGGGAAGTCGACAGGCACCAAGTTGAGGCACTTGCAGGCCTCCAATGACAGATAGAGGGCCTTGGCTGTCTGCACGAAGTAGACCTCCTGGACGGTGGACCCCTCGTCCACACCGAGGCGGCAGGGGGCGGACCCCAGACACTTGAGCTGTTTGTTCGCCACGTCCCTTAAGCCATTACGGGCCCGAAGTTGCCCCGGACACAAACCGATGTCCCGGAGCAGGGATGCGCCTGCCACACACACCATAGCACCCGTGTCGGCTACAGCCAGCACAGGGGTGGCGGGGGAATTGCCCCCGGCCTGGGACACGAACACTTGTAACCTGGGGTGGCGGGATAGCTGGGCTGTTGCCACTGTAACAGCGCCTGACACATCCACAGGAGCACTTAGGGCTGACTTACTCCTACAACACCTTTTGAAGTGACCAACCTTACCGCAATTGCGACATGTAGCCCCACTTGCAGGGCAGTTACTTTTACCAGGGGCATGTGACACGCCGCAGTTACCACAGTGCGCGCGACTGGGGTGTGGAGGTCGGGCGGCAGCTACCTCAGGCTCACCGGTGACGTCATCACCACCCGCCACTGCCTCCGCAACTGTTCCCACCACTGCCTGGCCAGACGTACGACACAATACACCAGCATCTCTCACTGCTGCCTCAAATAACATGCATTTGTTTCTAAGCACTTCAACACTATTATAACTAGAGTACCCCTGGAAAATTTCCCTTTTCAACACTGGGTTACTCAGGCCCACCATAACTTTACGTAATAGCATGTACTCAGAGAGGTCGTTATCACAGGTGGGACATTTAAATTCACACTCCACTGCTTCTGAGAAGCATCGTTGAAAATACCTTTTCATGGGCTCCTCTTCACCTTGTTTGCTGTTGAAAAACTCGTTCCATTTCACAGCTTGGTTTGAAGATTGAAGAACCATTCCACTGATGGCGTCCAGGGCTTCTTTGGGCGAGAGCTGCTCCCACTGACCGCTGGGGTATCTCGAGTCAATCACTCTTTGGAGTGCGGGGACGCAGTTCAGGCGAATGTGGAGTGTGGCCACCAGCTGTGGCCACCCGTTCAGCAACACCCATGACTCCATGGACCGCCTCCATGTCCTAAACGCAGCTGCTGGCATTTCTGCCTCACACTTCTCTGGAGCGAGATCATTCTCTTACAGACATTTTGCATCACACTGGGATATTTTGTTGGCGATTCTGCCCAACGGAACGAAAACACAACAATGAGTCGAGACGAGAGGCCGCGGATTCATATTCAAATTCAAAACATTTATTGACAAATACATCAAAAGGAGCTGGTTAACATGCTAACTAACCCGCCCAAAATTACTCTTAACAAGAGCTCTTTAATATCGTACGTAATCATAAAACAGATAAGCATAAAATCTACAATCTTATGTTAAACTTACAGAATTTTTTCATAATATTCTTAATCATATATTTTTTTAATAACAAACCATCTCTGTAATATCAGTAATACCATCACCCTTAAATTCTGATAAACAGTTACATTCTATAATGTATTGATATACTGTAATGTATGGAACTTTACACATAGCCACTCAGTTTACAAGGAATGAAATCAGTTCCTTCAATATATTGTCAATAATATTTGTATCCAAAGCGTAGTCTCATCACGACCCCCCCTCCCCCCCCGTGGATCCGTAGCCCTAACAGGATAGTGCTAAAAATCTTTAATTGCTGAACCAAATGAGGCATCTGCAAAAGCTAAAGAAAAGACAATGGGCGCGTCGTGAAGTTACTTTAGAAGTGGGGGCCGCTGGCTGGTGAAAGATCCTGAATAATGAGTTAGCAAAACTAAAAAAAAATAAAGTGACGAATAGATAGAAACATGTCATCGTTTTATGTGGTATATTCTAAATTATTATTGTTTCATGATTTATTTCAATTTCACTTGAAATTATATGAAGCTTATTTGACTAATCCGGCCAGCAAAGATCCCACCAAACCGTTAATCGGCCATCAGTTGCCTCCTTACCTCCTCCTCCTTGTAGGTCAGGTGAGGTAAGTTGGTTCCTTTGGCATGAAAATAGTTTTTTTTGTGTTTTATTGGTGTTTTACTCAAATCTAACCTCCATTTTTGTGGAAATTAGCTGTTTCTGTTAAAAATGAAGATGTATTTTTTTTTTTGCAATAACCGCGAATTTGTAAAAGAAATGAAGGTCAGATTTGAGTAAAACACACCAAAAGACAGAAAACAAAACAAAACTATTCTCGTACGAAAATCTAAGGAAGGCTATGGCGGCGCTGGTTGACCTAGACCACGAGGCAGCATGGTTACAAGCGTGATGTAGAGAGACCTGGTTGGTGAGGATGCTCAGAGGACCAGCTTGTGGGTCGCCATGCTCGCCGGCGGGAGCGAGGACCACCAGGCAGGCGGAGGAGGAGGTGTTACCGGCTGGTTGGTGTAGGTAGAAAGAGAGAGATCACCACGAGGTCAGGTCTTAAATAGCGAGGGTTGGCGTGGCTTAGTAGTTGACCCCCGCTCCGTGATGTATGGCGGCGCTGGTAGGAGCAGGGGCCGCATCAGGGGCGGCAGGGGTTACTGCTGGGCCGGGGTCGGTGTCTGAGGCAGGACGGGTGTGCTGGGGTCGGAAGAGGAGCGACTGTCTGCTTAGAGTAGCAGAGCTGCTCTAGGGTGTCTAACCTGCGGTGTAGAGACAGTAGCTGTAGAGCCTATGAGAGCTGCTTCTGGGTGGAAAAGCCAGTCCTCCATGTTGCTTGAAGACAGACTGGGAGCGTGATCAGTTTCTCCTCCATCCTGTGTGAGTGCGAATCTCCGGGAGTCACCATTTGTGGGGTTATGAGATTATTTGGTTCACACTCAGGATGGGATGGAGAAAGGAAACTCACAATGTGCTCTCTATATACATGTTGTATTGGATGTACAATGCAGCTTGGTGCTGGGAAGGCAGCATGGTTACAAGCGTGATGCAGAGAGAGCTGGTTGGTGAGGATGCTCAGGGAAGGACCAGCTTGTGGGTCGCCATGCTCGCCGGCGGGAGCGAGGGCTGCCAGGCAGGCGGAGGAGGAGGAGGAGGTGTTGCTGGCTGGTTGGTGTAGGTAGAAAGAGACAGGTCACCACGAGGTCAGGTCTTAAATAGCGGGGGGTAGGCGTGGCTTAGTAGTTGACCCCCGCTCCGTGATGCATGGCGGCGCTGGTTGACCTAGACCATGAGGCATACACTGGGGAATTGGTGGGGTCGGCCACTCAGTGACAAACAGCGTTTGTAGGGGAGAAATCCACTACAGTGTCCTTACTTGGAGCTGGCGGATGCTCGCCCCACACGGGGTCACAGCTCAAGATTGAAAAAGCCGCAAGTCCAGAAATCTGTGAGGGCAAACTTTTTCGGAGTGAGAGTTGTGAACTCTTGAACCAATCTACCAGAAAGTGTTGTGGCGGCATCGAGTGTAAGCTCTTTCAAGACCAGACATGACCAACACTGGAACAGGTTCAGGTACTTTCAGGAGCCGGTGCATGCCCAGTACTTGCCAACAGTGCATAACAGAGACGTGACGAGATCGCCCAAGCGGCTAACGAGCCGATCAGTGGTGAAGAGGATAAAAGTAAAGTGACGACCTGTGATGCTGACGGCCAGCAAAACAAAGCAACGAACGAACGTCCTTAAAGATGGAAGGAAAAGCATAACGGTCATTTAAAACTGTTGTGGGATGCAAAGGCTGCCAGACTTAGCTGATGAATAAAACGATATTCAATTACTGTAATATGATAACTTGGACGTACCTGAGATATGGTGTGTTAATATCCCCCGATGAGCTGTTTTAACACACTTACCTGGAAAAAGAAAAAAAAATCAAATTACCTGCCGTCTATTTCACACATATACATCTATATGATTATTCACACTTAACTTATAGGAACAATTAAGACATAACCAATGATCTTAAGCATTAGTTTTTGTATTACAGGTATTATCGTTTCAGTCATCCAGGTTTAATTAGGTTGCATTTGAGAAGCAGTGCTGTGACCGATTTTTACCGGTTAGGTCAGGTACGGTTAGACTTGGTAGAAATTATGTTTTTTTTTTCATGGGTTTTCATGTGTTTTGGTCGATTCAAATTTTCATATCTATCGCAAATTACTACTTTTTGTGACCCCCCCCCCACCCTCCAAAAAGGTCAATTTATAGTAATGCACCGTTCTTTCTTTGGATATTAGAAATTTGTGTAAAGAAACAGAAAATCACAAAAAATCAACCCAACTAACCCAACCTAACCTAATCAGGGGTCGTCCCCCCATGGTTAGGTTAGGTTAGATATAACGGTACACTGATGTAAAAGGACCCCTGGTTCCCAATGTGGGTCCCCCATTATCGTTGGATAAGGGGTATCTAAAAAATAAATTGCAGGAGAAATGAATGTCAGAATCATTCAAAACACATCAAAGCCATCGGAAAAACATAATTTCAACTTCCATATAGGTGGATGACCGAAACGTGGTCAATATGTCGAGGATACAACAATAATATTATTAGTAGATTACCTTACGCTGGTGGGTGCGGAAGCCTTTGCGCTACAGGGTGACCTTCTGGCACCATCTTGACTACACCTTGCTGAAGTTGCTGTACTCCATGACACTTTGCAACACTTTACGACATTAATGGCTCTTTGTGAGACTTTAAAGCATTAATGTCACTTTATTGACACTACGACACTTTAAACCACTAACACAGGTGACGTATAGGTGTTTTTGGCGCTAACAATTATTTTCTGACACTTATTAGCCTTCATGAAACAAACACTTCACATTACAGTGGTCCCTCGGTTAACGAACACAATCCGTTCCAGCAGGTTGTTCGTTAACCGAAAAATTCGTTAACCAAAACCATTGTTTCAATGGGTTTTTGGGTAATTAATTCCAGCTCACCGAAAATTGCCTAAATTCAACAAAAAAGGTAGAAAAGTACACTTACTTTGAGGTGTGTATGAAGAAGGCTCCTGAATGATGATGATGATGGTGGGAATTAGAATGGGGGTGGAGGAGAAGGAAGAAGAAAAGGCATTGGGGTGGAAGAGAAGTCACCCAATGGCACCATTTCACCTATAAAATTTTAGTTCTCTTGGTGTATTTCAAGATTATTTTCTTTAAATCAACACTGCACTGCATTATATATTGTCAATTTGTAAAATATATTTCAAAATGACCAATAATTTGCTTGGAAACACAGAAAAAAGCGTTTAGTTGAAGAGAGTCTCAAGCAAGATGTTACCTCCAGTGAAAACAGAGAGAGACTGACGCCTGTTTGCTGTGTTAAGAGGCTGGATGCCGTGCATTAAACTAGTCACTTTACCCTCAATTATGTTCAATAATTGTTAAAATGACTAAAAAATTGAATATTAAACTTTTAAAATTATTGAATAGTATAAACTTCTTGATATTTACTAAAACAGTAAGAAATTTAAGCCCTAGAACCGATTAATGTATTGGCGGACTAATACTAAAGCTGGTTGACCGGCCAGTGCAAGCGAAAACATGTTGAGGTCGGTTCGTAAGAAATTCGTTAACCGAATTTAAGAATCTTATGGGAGGCAGTTTGTTAACCGAGGCGTTCGTTAACCGAGGGACCACTGTACTTCATAACTTCATAACACAAACACTTTACAACACTTTACGTTTCTTACGAATACATGTGATCACTTCACAATACTTGTGATAATTTTACGGCACTCAAAATCGCTTTTGGAAGTTTAAAACCACGTTGAAGCACTTACAATATAACTACAACACTTACAAACACTGACATTGATGCACTTTATGACACTTACATAAATGATACTTTACTAGTGTGACAAACACTTGACGATACTTTTCACCTCTCGTCAATTTCAGTGTCTTCACCTCACCGGCTATTTGTGTGTCTATAAAAGCCTTCGTGTACTTGTAACACTACTTTACGACACTTATAAACACTTGTGACACTAGCAAACATTTCATGACACTTTACTACACAAACGAACATTTTTCCAGGTTTTGCAGTCCTCGTTAATTTCAATCTCTGTAAGTATTCGTCCAATGGCCTTGTAGTGGATTTCTCCCCTACAAACGTTGTTTGTCGCTGAGTAGCCGACCCCACCAATTCCCCAGTGTATGCCTCGTGGTCTAGGTCAACCAGCGCCGCCATACATCACGGAGCGGGGGTCAACTACTAAGCCACGCCTACTCCCCGCTATTTAAGACCTGACCTCGTGGTGACCTGCCTCTTTCTACCTACACCAACCAGCCAGCAACACCTCCTCCTCCTCCTCCTCCTCCGCCTGCCTGGCGGCCCTCGCTCCCGCCGGCGAGCATGGCGACCCACAAGCTGTCCTTCTCTGAGCATCCTCACCAACCAGCTCTCTCTACATCATCACGCTTGTAACCATGCTGCCTTCCCAGCACCAAGCTGCATTATACATCCAATACAACATGTATATAGAGAGCACATTGTGAGTTTCCTTTCTCCACCCCATCCTGAGTGTGAACCAAACAACCTGAACCCCACAAATGGTGACCCCGGAGTGACTCGAACACCCAGCCTTTGTGCCGAGAGGGAAGGGGGAGTATTGTAGTGGATTTCTCCCCTACAAACGCTGTTTGTCGCTGAGTAGCCGACCCACCAATTCCCCAGTGTATGCCTCGTGGTCTAGGTCAACCAGCGCTGCCATAACACTCTACTGAGTAGTGTCCCTTGAGATGCTTATACACCTCAGTTAGGTCGCCCCTTGCACATCTGTAGTATAAGCAAGGCAAGTTCAGGTACTTCAATCTCTCAGAGTAGTTGAGGTGTCGAAGCACAGGCACCAGTCTGGTGGCCCTCCTTTGAACATTTTCAACGAACTGATAGTCCCTAGTATATCTCGGGGACCAGACGGGGTGACAGTATTCCAGATGGGGAAGCACTTCACTCTTGAAGATCGTTACGAGGGACGGCCCGTCTAGATATCTGAACGACCTTCTTATAAGACCTAATAATTTATTTGCCTGGTTTACCTTCTCCTCGCAATGGCCTGAGAACTTCAGCTCATTGTCAACATACACACCTAGGTCCTTCTCACATTCAGTCTCAAATAACGCAGTTTCTTCATCCCGTTGGGACATATGATACGCCTCCTTACCGTTGGTATGCTCCAGGTGCATCCTCTTACACTTCGTGACATTGAATTTCAGCAGCCATTTCTTCGACCATTCTTGGAGCTCACAGAGGTTGGAGTTTCATCTGCATCTTCTCCCGTTGCAAGTGACTTTTCTTCCTGCTGAAGCCTCTCCAGTTCTATCAGGTCTTCATTGGTAAGTTCTTCATTGTGAGAGTCGAGGAGGTTTTCTACATCAGCGTCATCCATGTCATTGAATCCAGCCTTCTTTGCAAGTCACAATAGTCTTCCTTATTGCAGGCACTGAAGGGAAACCAACGAAGTTGTGCACACACTCGGGCTACAGCTTACGCCACACACCATTCATGTTCTGTTGTGTTATTGCCTCCCATGAATCACTGATGTTTTTTATGGCTTTCCTGATGTTGAAGTGTTTTTTCCAAAACTCCCAGATTGTAGGTTTCCCTTCTCCATCGGTCCCCTCAATCAGCTGCTCCATGATACGCTGAGTGTAGCACACCTTGAATGTAGAGATGATGCCCTGGTCCATGGGTTGCAGCAAAGCCGTGGTGGTGAGAGGCAAAAACACAAATTTAATGTTCTTACACCAGTCAACCATAGCTGGTGGATGACCTGGTGCATTGTCGATTACCATCAGAGCTTTATCATCAAAATTATTTTCCTTTTTATAGCGACTAATGCAACAGGACACATAGTTAAACATGTAGTCGTGCATCACACAGACCCTGTCACCCATGCCTTATGGTTTGAACGCCAGACAACACGAAGTTGTCCCTTCACAACCCCTCTCAGAACATGGGGTGTTTCAGACCGGTATACAAGGAGAGGCTTCAACTAAAGGTCAACCTCAGCATTTCCACCAATCAGCTGAGTGAGGCGGTCCTTGGCAACTTTGAATCCCGGTGCGGTCTTTTCCTCCTTAGACATGTAGGTCCGTGAAGGCATTTTCTTCCAGATGAGTCCAGTCTCGTCCAAGTTGAAGACTTGCTGAGGACTGTACCCACCCTCCTTAATTATGGTTGCGAGAAACGTTGGGAACTTCTCTGCTGCTTCATAGTCGGCGCTAGTTGATTCTCCTTGTATTTTTAGGTTGTGGATTGATATACATTTCCTAAATTTATCAAACCATCCACAGCTGGCACTGAACTCAGGTACGTTGGGTTTATCTTTAGTTATATCTTTCCACAGCGGTCTTGCCTTCTGTTGAATCATGCGCTGCGATAAAGGTGTTTTAAGGCGCTGGGTCTGGTCGTCAATCCACGTGCTCAACATCCACGTACTTCCATTTCAGCATCATCTTCGTAGCTGTCAGTGGTGTTGCAGACCCGGCCATCTCCTTGATCTTGTCGGCGCTTTTAACTATAGAATGCACCGTAGAGGGAGCCAAGCCGTGCACGTGCCCAATCACTGACATTCCTTCTCCGTGCTCATGTCTTTTTACAATATCCAATTTCATGTCCAACTTAACTGCCACACGTGATCTCTTAGCAACATTGCTGGGAGTTTTAGTAGCTGGTCGCTTAGGCATTGCAAGATCACACAAAACACACGCCAGCTCGTGTGAGACTGAAGCGAGCGGGAGCATATGGCGGAGGAATACGTACATACCTACACATGCTGTCCTACGCTACGGTTAAGGAGCGCCGTTCAAAATATTTGCTCGTAAGAATTTGCGAATAAACGGGGCAACCATTGCGAATAGTGGAAATGGGTATTAATAAATAGATTGCGGATAAACAGGGTTACGAATACCGAGGCTATGAATAAAGGGGTTTGCCTGTAGTTTGCCATTTAGTCCCCTCTTCTATCTCTACCTTCATCTCCCCAGGTGTGGTGGTGAGCATTAAAATCACTCTTAATGATGCTTTTGTGGGCAATTGCCTCACTAGGAAATCTAGCTCTTCCACACCTAGGGGCCTGTGAGGAAGGATATATATGGAACAAATACCTATGTAAGTTGTGTAAAATTTCACCCTGCATGCTTTCACACACAGAGGACTGTTTAACATAACCTTTACCTGAGGAAGTCGCTCATGTATGTACAGAAAGATGCCTCTTCCATTATCATTTCTGTATGACGTATAATTCTTGAAGGGAAGAGGATCATCCTCCCCCTCCAGGCGTGTCTCAGATATCTGGCACGTGTATTGACTTAAAGAGCGCAAACTTCGCGTGTTTGTTCCGAGCACCTCTACAATTCCCTGTAATATAGTGAATGTTAGGTTTAATAGCAGTTAGAGGAAACGTTCTTCTCCTGTGTACGATTTATTTTTATTTTGGCGAGGGTAATCCTTTAATCCTTAGGGGATCGGCTGGTTGTCCCCCCCCTCCCCTAGTGTGGTTGCTGAACTCCTTGGCATCAATAGGTATGACTGTGAGATGATGCTTCTCTGTCATGAGAGAGAGTATTTGGTTTATTCATTGGGTGTTGGGATTCTATTTCTGACGTTGATGACGAGCCTTGGGAGGGTTTGAATGTAGATTGTGAATTTTTAGCTTTAGTTGTCATCAGATTTCTTATTGTTCTTCCCAGTCGGAGTAGAAGGGACTGGGGATGTCTTAGTAATGTCTCTTGGTCTTGTCTCTAATAGTTTGTCGGTGGGTTCGTGCTATATTACCTGATCCAGGATGATGTTTACCTGTGAAGAAAAGCTGGTCATCTTCACCTGAGCATTGGCCATCTGGGCATATGAGACTCCTTGTGTAGGGGTTTGGGTTCCCTCCACAGTTTTCTCGCCTCCTTATAGCCAATTGTTTGCAGTGCAACTACTCTTCATATTTCATACTCCTTCTTCCAGACCTCACAGGTCCGGTCAGAAGCGGCATGACACGCCTTGCAGCTGTTACACTTCAGGGTAGCCGATATGCATTCTTTCTTGTGCACTCCATTATGGGCACAATGCAATCATACTGCAGGATTCCTGCAGTACTGTTGTTGTGTCCAAACTGCTGGCACTTAAAACAATTAAGTGGAAAGGGGGATGTAGGGTCGCATTGCAACCCTCTCAAACCCAACCACTACGTGTTCAGGTAGGACTGTCTTGTCTAATTTTAAGGTTACTGTCCATGTCTTTCGTCTATCTTGGTGAAAAGTCTAGCAGCAGCTATGTCTTGATCCTTCATAAAGTCCACAATATCATCTTCACTCAAGAGCTGAAGTTCGGAGCTGGTTATGACCTTTTTGCAGGTACAGCATTGAGGAAGTATGGTACATATGTTTGGTTCATAATTATGAAAGAACTGAAGATTCATGGCATCTTTAACCTGACTAAGAGTTCATTATCTCGACCTGCAGTTCACCGTTCCTCAGGAGCCGGACATTTGCTACATCCTCAATGGCGGCTTTAATGCATTTGTTTATAATAAATCCATTAATGCTGTCAAAGGGGACCTGGTCATTCCTCCGGTACTTAATGATTCAGGTGTTCTCAGGTCTTATCTGTAAGTCCGTTAGTGGCCTAGGTAATGTGTCCACTTCGGGACGAGGTACTACTTTGGTAATTTCGGTCCTGGACGTCCCCTTTCCCTCTGCGAGGGATAGGGGGTGGTATTTAATTACCCCCCCCCCCCCATTGGGCTGGTCCTGGGGTGGTGAGCCACCACCCCTTAATTAAATAGAAAACAATATAAGGGAAAAACAGAAGTTGCTGTTAATTAACAGGTTCTCTAAAAATGACGGCTATCGGTTCCTTTCTGGGGCTGTTAATTCACAACGAACATTTCCATGTATTTACGACTCGTAAACTCAGGCTTCTGTTGTGATGTCGGGATAATTGCCACCACTTGATCTAGCTCTGGCACATATCTAATATGCCCCTTTGTGGCACTGCCAGCAGGGTTCGCCTTGCACTAATTAATCAAGTGAGTCACTAGACGCTACAAGAGAATAAGCTATTGCTTGTCCGCTGTTGCCGTCATGAGTGGACATCGCTGTCCCTCCTTTATCAGTGATTCAACATGATTCCCTCACTTGTTCATGCGGATGTCGAGTCCACTCCTTTTCCTTCCACTTTCTTTGTGGTCCCATCACTGTATATACGAAAGTCTCCCCCTCCCCTTCCATCATGCCATCTATGAAGGTATCAAATTCCTCCCCCTCCTACCTTCTTCCTGTCAGACCCTCACCCCTTCCATTCAAGTGGGTACAGTAATAACACTCACCTGTTTTAGAGGCATCCGTATCTCTCCTGGAAAGTTCTTGCTACACTGAGATAAAATGACACTCACCATGCTGGCATGGTTTCATTATCCTGCTTCACAGGCTATTAGACAATCTGCTTTGTGTTTTGGAGATGTCTTGTCCTGTCTATCAGCTGCTGACTCATCAAACAGGTCCCAGCCCTAATTGGTAACAGCTTAACTTAACCATTGGAGCATACTTATACGTAACTGGTTCCAATCCCAGTAGACTGGTGCCTACACGAGAGAGCCTGCATCTGCCAAGCTTATACTTCAGATGGGCAAGGGATGACCTAATTGAGGTTTATAAAAATCTCAAAGGGCGCTACTCAGTTGAGTGTCCGTACCCGGAGCTAGTAGATGCCCACCCCACAAGGGGTCACATCTCAAGGTTGAAATAGCCACAAGTCCAAAAAACTGAGGGCAAACTTTTTCAGGGTGAGAATTGTGAACTCTTGGACCAACCTGCCAAATAATGTTGTGATGGAACTGAGTGTGAGCTCTTTCAAGACCAGACTTGACCAACATTGGAGCAGGTTCAGATACATTCAGGAGCCAGTGCATGGCCAGAACTGTACTTGCCAACACTGTGACACAAGAGACGTGACCAACTGACTAAGCCCCTAACAAGCCAATCAATGGTGAAGAGGATAAAAATAAACTAAAAGTAAAAGTAAGTACTAATTCCAATGGATCCCAATATTAATGGGCTTCAGCGGTAATGGTAAGGACAGTCATACCTCAGGGGCGATTAGAATTAAGGTCGTTTTGGGCAGAGAACCATTTGATCATGAAATTTTAAGTGATGACCCTGTCACAGCTCAACATCAGAAACCAATGTTTTCAGTTAGTTGGGTCTCTCCTCCCGTTTTAAACGTGTGGAAGCGTCCTCACACTCATGCCTCAGGAACGTCCTCACATCTTGGATGCATTAGACCACCTCCTTGTGGTTCAAGATCATCAAAATATTTTTGATGTACTTTCAGGGATGCCAGGTTTTTCTAAACGTACAGGTACATCAAACACCAATTTTTCTAAGTTTATGAAGATAGAAAATCATTCGTTTTACTGTATTGGGAGGGCCGTTCCTTGTTGACCGGCATTAAATTTCTTTCTCCTGGTGTTCCTCGTGGACCATATTATTATTCCCACCACCACTCATTTGGAAGAGGATATATAAAACATTTATTTTCTTCCCTTTATTAGTAGCCTGTCCAGACTCCCCCCTTCTCTATCACAGTCTGCAGTCTTGACCTCATATTCCCGGCGTGGTTCCAAATGAGGTCCAAGTGGGCAATCAGCTCCACTGCTGGCTCCTGAGTGTTCACAATTGAACCCCAAAGATTTTCGACCGGGTTCATGTCTGCCTCTTTGCTAGGCCAGTCCAACAGGTGGAGGTTCTCCTGTACGAGATCCACTGCTGAACCAGCCTAGCAGTGTGGATGGGGCAGTGATCCTGGACAGATATTATGAAGCTGGAAGGGAAGGGAAAATTCCTCTTACAGAGAGAGGGGAGGAAAAAATCATTAAGGATGTCAACATATGTTTTGGCACTAAATTATCCCTGAATTTCTGTGAGATCTCCGACGCCATGGAGAGTCATCCACCCCAACACTTGGCTGCTTCATTGTTGTTCATGGATATTGCGCTGATCATATTTGTGTAAAACAATGTAGATCTTATCACTTTGTTATATTCTACACTTTCAAGTCAAATTATAATTTATTATTTACTCCAAGATAAGTAGATTTCATAAATTAATTTGCTCTACAGTTTACTAAAATTAACAACATTAGAGGTTGCAAACATAACTTTATGGGTATGTTACCTTGTGTTGTTTTGGTGTCACACCTGGATACGGTCATGGTAGTCGGATGAAAATGGTTTTTCGTCGGTGAACACTACTCTTGCCCCAAATTCCTCCTCCTTATCGACATACTATCGAGTGAAGGCGAGCCTCAAGAGATGGTGGACATCTGTAAACCTCTTTGGCTAATGCTCATTGGTGGAGTATCCGGTGTAAATGAGCAGTGGCCTATTTCGAAACTCCAACATCATGTTGTACTGTATATTCAATCATGTTCGTAAGTAAAACAAATGCATGGATAGGTTTTAGAAACGGATAGAAAACAAATTATTTTTTATTTATCCATACTAACGTGTTTGGGTGTAAGCGTTAACCTTAGCTGACCACTGATTAGTTGCCTGGTTTGTGTGTTTCTGGAGGAGGAGGGATGCACCCAGCAGAGTCGCTGCTTAGGAATTTCGAGGCCGCCAGTCTGTGTGGCTTATAACTTAGTCAAATAAAATATTATAAGTGGCGTCCCTGTAGCGAAGGGTTTAATACAGACCAATACTATAGATGTAACATCCATAATTTTCTCCTAAATATTGTACTTACACTATACCCTGTACTCCAAAACGACCAGAAATGAAAAAAAATAAGCAATATTAAAATTTGAGATAAATATAAACTTAATTTTATTTTCTGTAGGCAAGATACAGGTGGATGTTTTGAGGTGCCTCAGCAAGAGAACCAATGAATTGTTTTACATGGCCAGACAATTATTCATAACAATTACAGTATTTTCATCTTCTCTGGGTCATTAGCAACATACTCCTATTATGGTAGAGAACAAGTATCAATAATATTTAGGCAAGATTCAGAAATTTTATTCATATATATTATAATAAATATTGATATATATATATCAGTAGTTCTGACGAGGTTACATTATTGTACAGATATTTTCTTAACCTACATAAGAATAAATATAATGTATCTAAAACTACTTAACCTTGACAGTTATACGTAGTACACTAATGTAATATGCATCATATACGTATTTTTTTTTTCAATGTTTTCTTGATATTTTCATTCCAACAACATACAGTTTTTACAATATTCCATTTTCTTATGATATAATTCTGCTGAACATTACAAAAACATCTTTACATTCTCAACTTATGTGCAATCCTCCCAGAAAAGAAGTTATGGGTGACTGGTCAAATGCTCCCCTGCCCTAACCTAACCATTAAGATTGAACCCCAATTTTAATGGTTAGGTTGGATCTCACAGGACAGAGACCCATCAGGGCTTATAACCTTGGTACAGTAGGATCGGGATATACGTATCGCGACTTTATATAGCGATTTTTGTATATTGCGGCTACCAAAATTATAGACATTTTCCTATATACAGGTATAGTGATAATTTTTTTTATTTCGCAAGGGAAATCAGGCAGGAAATATTTCAAATGTACCGCCATGGCAAACAAATGCGTTATTTTCTCACCGGAGGCGCCACCGTGGCTGCTTACTCACACTCGCCCGCTCAGCCTTTCTGAGTGAGTGTCAAGAAAGCAGCCGACTCTGCTGCAGATTACGACTTCTAAGGTGAGTGTAAATGGGTTGCTAGTGACGTAAAAAGTGAAGTGAAGATAATGGAAAGCTTAATGGAAAGATTTAATAATGTAACTAATATTTTTGGTGTTCGTTTATATAGGTGTGGGATTGTCAAGTGAGGGTGGCAGTGTGGTGTCTACTGCCGAGGATGGTGCGTCAGCTGCCGAGTCTGGTGTTCCTTGATATTGATACCGACATTGAAATAGCCTGTTGTTCCCGAGACTAGTGTTCATTGGTGCTTTAGTTAGCAAGAAAATGAACTCGTTAAGTCAAGTTTAGTCACTTTTTGGGGCCTCCAGAACCTAACCCTATTTTCCCCATTGATTACATGTAATTAATTATATATCGCGATTTAGTATATAGCGAACATCGTTGGACCCTATCTCGCTATATATCCCGACCATACTGTACTCATGTCAAGTGGTATCAAATCAAAGGTAAAGCTTGTCTTAAAAGTACGAGTTTTGAAGTAATGTGGTCCCCCAATTGATATCAAGGTCAATACTTTATATCTTACTACGCCTATACTTTTAGGAATACTTTACGGTATGCAGGTTGCCCTCATTTATACCAAGGGTTGCATTCACCCTCTTGACAATTTTTGTGTGTTTATTATGAATCTCTAGGATGTAGTTCTGTATAAGTATTGGCATCAAACTAATGAATGTTTATTTACTAATTATAATACCCTGTACTAGAAATTAGTGAAAATACAGAACCAAACAGTGCAGGGAAGAGATCTTTACAATGTTCTGACATGACTTCTAGCTGGCAATGACACCTTGGTGGTCCATTCCAGCAGCATATGATGCTTTTCTTACAGCATAAATATAATTGCACTATGATAATTAACCACTTTTAAAATTAACACAAATAAGGTATTCATGAAGTATGTTTCATGAAACGTACAAGTGAAAACAAGAAACAGAATTTGAAATAATAATTGGTGCCAAGTTTAGTGTTCACAGTGTAGCATCAGTAAATGGGAAAATTTATGAGAACATAATTTTGGCAAGATACTGTATTTATTTTTTTAAGCCATTCCACAAATCTCTAACATTATGTAACTTCTTCAGAAAAATGCAGTGTAACAAAAACAGGCAGATAATTTTTACTCTTATATATGAACTTATCTGTTTTCTAAGATATAAGCACTGTAAGTACTGTTATCACATTAAATAATGGTTATTTACTGACTATAACACTAGTACAGTATCTGTGTAAATGCCAGACAAAACAGCACAAGAAAGACGTGTGATCAATGCTTCAGGTGCAGTTTGGAGTAAATGTTTTCTCTTGATGCATTAATTGTAGGAAAGATGATATTGCGATGCATATCCATGACTGTGTAAACCTTAATTCAGTACGGTATACAGTATATAAAATATGGGTATCTATAGTAAAAATTAATCAGTGCGCGGGTAAATCTAGTTTTTGCTAGGCCGGCATAAACAAAGACTACCTGGAGTTTTATTAATGATAGGTAGAAGCTACAGCAACTTCTCGATGGATATCGAGGGTTAGGGTGGGCAAGCCTATATATTTTTGTCAAACCCTAAGAATGACTTAAAAAATATAGCTAGTTATAGGTTTTACTTGTGAAGTACCGGTAAACTTTTCTATATGCTGTACATAGTATACCCATTATTTGTATTAAGTATGATGAAGCCATAGATATACTGTATTACCATCATCAGTTTTGTCCAAATGATCCAACAATGCTACCTGTTAGGTTTGTTAAGAGAAGTATTCTTCTTCTTCTGGTACTTCTCACTTAAACTTGCCAAGCCATCAGTATAATGTTTCAGGTCAGAAGGAAATAAAGTAACAGCTTGAATGACAAGGTGGATGCTCAGTGATAAATGTAGGGAAGCCGGGAGACATTGTTACTACGGTACACACACAAAATGGCAACTTTATTTGGTTTGAAAATGTAAACAAATAATGGTTGACCAGGGGGTGTATCACTGCAATGCCCTGACAACTTAATGAAAGTATACTCTGGAAGCTCACTGGTAAAGTTTCCTCCAGTGTTCCTCTTAGCCTGGTGGTAGTGGCATCATAGATTTTCCATTGAACCAGATTTGGGGTGGTGGTCACCTCCTCCTCAGACCATGTGTTAGGTCACACTGAGCTCACCAAGTGCATCAAAGTCATATCCTGTTCATGTATGTTAGTTACTAGTTCTGATTTGCACATTTCATTGCTTTTTGTTTTTGTGCTGCAGCTTTATACAATTTAGATCGTAGGATTTCTTTTCATGAAACAATGTCTAAAAATACAATGATCTGTACTGTAATTATTTTTATTACAACATTGGAGATATAGGGTATTGCCACTCCAGAGTCATCAACTGCCCAGCTGGATGAAGCAACAACAGATGGTGAATTGTTTCAAGGAAAATTATTTCAGAGGAATGTTGATTACACATTAGGAACAGATGGGTTGTGCTGGTGTAGTCAAACCATCTTGGTAAAGTTTGAGGAAGTGTCTGGAAGCAGTATACTGAAGTGTTGTAAGAGCTGTTGCTATTTGAGCAGAGGGGGGATTTGGGATCTGTATTTTTCATAATTTGTAAGGATACTACAGAGTTGGTAGTTTTTGGTCACACAAACTCTATCCAATTGGGATCATTTACTTTGCTGACATGAAACAGCTTGAACAGACAGCACCCGGGTGAGTTCAGAAAAGGTAACCACCCTGTATGCTGTCTTCTGATATTAATACCTGTCCTTTGGTACTGTCAAGGTAACATCAACTACCTGGTAGGTACAATACATTACAGTACACTTTATTTACTTTGGTTTACGAAACAGGTCCTCTCTTGCCCCCTTTACACCATTAAGATTCCTCAATATCTCCTTTGTTTATTTACCCACAGAGTGCAGAGTATGGAAAAAGTAATATTTTTAATGTTCTTCAAATTACTATCGTTAATGTTCTTGCTTTATATAAATGTCAGCAATATCCTTTTCTTCTTTTATAATTGGTTCACACATAAATGCACACATATCTATCTCCTGCTTAATGGGTTTCAACTCTTGAGAATTATCAATCAAACTTGGGTCAATAATTTCATCATCTTCTGAAGGTAAATAATCTGCAAACCTTCCATCATCATCTGACTCTTCAGCATTTAGTGGCAAGGATGGCTCTTTAGGAGATATTGGTCTTGGGTCTTCACAATTGTCATCTGAATTGGAGTCAGAAAATTCACCATTTCCTGATGGTGAATAATCAATATATCTTCCGCTGTCCTCTGAATCATCAGCATTCAGAGACACAGATGACTTTTCATGAGGTGTTGTCTTGCTTCTGGTGTGCTTGTCATCTGAATGAGTCTTCATGTGCCGTATAAGAGAATGGCCAAAAGAAAATGTTCTGTCACATAAGTCACACTTATGCGGACTGTTCCCAGTGTGGATGTACATGTGTTGATTAAGATACCAATTAGTGGGGAATGACTGATCACATTCTTGACACTTGAAAGGTTTGTCAGGGGTATGAGTGATCTTGTGTTTTCTTAGCCGCCACTTAGTCTTAAATTCTTTTCCACACTCACTACATGGGTATTTGTTGTTTGAGTGAGTCTTCATGTGTTGGTCGAGGTGCCACTTTGTTGTGTATGCTTTTCCACATTCACGACATGTGTGAGGTCTGTTATATTTTATGTGGGTGCGTATGTGCTGACTCCTGTGAACCTTCGTGGCAAAAGACTTACCACAGAAGCTACAGTCATACAGAGCATCACCACTGTGGGTGGCCATGTGCAGATTTAATCGTGATACAATGGCATAAGACTTTCCGCAGATATCACACGTATGAGGTTTGTCACCTGTATGACTCCTCATATGTAGAACAAGATCCTTCTTGGTATCACAGACCATATCACATTCACTGCACTTGAACCTATCACTTGCATGGGTCTTCTTGTGCAAATTTAGGCGCTGTATAATTGCAAATGACTTGCCACATTCTGTGCACTTGTGAGGCTTCTCACCTGTGTGTTTAAACATGTGTCTTCTCAAGGATCCATTATCAATAAATCCTTTCTCACATTCAGAACACTTGAATGGCTTGAAATTAGTGTGGGTCTTCATATGCTGTGTTAAGTTCCAATTGGATAGAAATACCTTCCCACACTCATCACACTTATATTCAATGTTTGCGTGGCTCCTCATGTGCCGGCTAAGATGCCAGTCGCTAGCCAAAGTCTTACCACATTCGCTACACTTAGGTTTGATATTTCTGTAACTGTCTACCAGTTGGGGTGACTGGATGGTTTCACTGTCGCCAGAGTGACTCTTATTCATGTGCTGAGTTAGATCAGACTTAGCATGAAAAGATTTGTCACATATTTTGCACTTAATAGAACTGTCACCATTGTGGACCACCATATGTCTCGCCAAGTTGAACTTGCGCTCAAATTTTTTTCCACATTCTTTACACTTCACTTTAGTTTTATTTGCCATTGTTGGAAATGAATTTATAAGAGTGTTGGAGTTAAGCCCACTAGTAAAAATTTTAAAGCATTAATTCTGAAGGTATAAATTTTCCCACAGTTACTGGATGACTAACCAATTGCAAAATTGCTCAATTTAACAAAGTTCATTGTAGTGTTTATCAAAACAATTCATCCACATCTGTGAACAATGTATACACTGCTTATTGATTTAATATTACAATACAAAACATACATTTACAAAGTACATACATCAATAATTAAGACTGAAGAGTAGACTATAGTACTATATTTCATATTAAGGATCATCTCAGATAAATGCTTTATATCAGAGTAACATAATTATTAATATACTGTACTGTATTAATGTACTAAACTGGGTATAACTTCCACCTCATACATATATAATCACTTTAATTTTTAAATAAGAGTACTACATCAATACTGTTCTAACATACTCAACCGTCAGTTACCCTCAGCTTTATAAACTGAACATATACAGCCTGGTAATACTGTTGGAAGATGGCAGGGAAGTATTGTACCTCTTGAACTTTTTTTTTTAAATCCTTTAGTTTTCACGTCCTTGTATCAAACTGTTGACACAAACTGAAAAAAAATTTATGTTATCTTAGTGAGACTACTTAAGCTCATACAGTTTTGTTTTAATGAAGTATTGAATCATTAATTTTATTTCTATGGCTGTGATTATGAGACAGAGTTAACTGTAAAATTCCAACAACTGGAACACCTCTGTGGTAGTCTATGGTGTCAACTTATCTAGCGTCAGGCTACGATACCATTGGGACCAGTACAGTGTTTTGTATTACTGCTTTGGTGTTCCTCATCCATTGAGCCTGGGTTGAGGTAATTTCTTATAATGTTTGTCCTGTGATTACTTCAAAATGCTGTACAGTCAAGCTCCAGATTCACCAGAGAAAAGCCTACAGAAAAGGTTCACTGCACCTCACAACTCACTAATGCACCAGAATTATCTGAACTGTTTAAAGCAAATCAGTTATGTTACTATTACACTTACACAACTAAGGTCTTAAAGGTTATTAAAAGACTATTACATCAATAATAATAAAAAAAAATATGAAACAAATCTGGGTTGAAAATCACACACATGTCTGGTTGTCAACAACTGTTTTCACCGAGATGATTGTTATTTACTGTAGTGATATATGTAAGTAACCACAGAATTTGTCTGATAAATAGAAAATTGTGTACTGCACAGTAATATAAAGATAAAAATAAGAACAAATAAGTGTAAGGGTATATTGTATGTGGAGACGAGTGTACAGTAAGATCTTGTAGACTGGAAAAATTGCACCAAATTCAAATTTGCCAAATGCAAATTCATAGGTAAACTTATGGGAAAAATAACAATATAGACTGGCCACTCTACATCAACCTCTGATTTTCCCGTTTATAAACTCCAAATGATACAAATTTTGCCTTTATTGACTTGATTGTGCTTTCCGGAAACTAGTTTTTAGGCCTTCCTCAAGTAATTTAATCACACACTGCTTATCCTGCATCCAGTACTTGGCAAACTTAACTCCCATACGATAGTCCCACTTCTCCTTTTCCTTATTTGGCCGCTTAGGTGGGTCTGTCCCGCCCCCACCAGCACCAGTAGGACCCCCAGTAGAGGTAGAGGCCATAATCTTGATTCGACAGGTGGTAGGACCACCTAAAAAAAGCTCACAATAGCTGCCCGGACAGTCGCTAGGATGGCGAGGGCTACAACGCCATAGTTGGGTTCTTGTAAACCTCTTTTATGTACACCACCAGCAATTTGATCACCAGAATGCTTCTTAGAAACATTCTTCTTACCTTCTCTTTCCATATTTATCGCTAACACAACATAATTGGAGAAAATAGCAAAAAGCACGGAGTAATTGACAGAAACTACATCAAGACCTACAGGCCGATTACTGACTCTGCAGTGCGCCTCTTCGGGCAGTGGATAGTTCACCATCCCTGGACTGAAGTACTTAGCGTGGATGACGTGGAAACCAAATGGATAAATTATACCAACACCACCACGGAAGCTCACCACCACTTCTTCCCCGAGAAGTCCGTCAGATCTCACCCAGCTGACTTGCCCTGGATCACACCTCGGATCAAAAGACTTATGCAACAGAGAGACAGAGCCTTTCATCTCAATGACCACATCCGCTACAGGTCCCTTCGCAACCGAGTCATCCGCGAAATACGCACTGCAAAGAAGTCCCACTACCCAACCAAATTACAACACCTGAAGCAGACCAACATCAGTCAATGGTATGGTAAGCTTAAAGAACTCTGTGGACTAAACAATAAGACACACCCCCTCCCCTTCCTTAGCCATCTCACTAATGTTGACGCAGCTGAACAAACAACCAACCATTTCGCTACTATATGCCAGACGCTCCCCCGGCTTGACACAACCACTCTCCCTGCTTACCTACCAGCCCCCCTTCCCACTGACTTAGTAGAAGAATTTGAAGTAGCAAAACGCTTGGACAAACTAAAATTAAAACGCTCTACCACCCCCATTGACTTACCAATGAAACTCTTCAAGGAGTTCTCCCCGGAGCTTGCTAAACCCCTATGCTCCATCATCAATGCTTCTCTCAGTCAAGCCAGATGCCCAGCTGACTGGAAGACCTCTTATGTATCACCAGTGCCCAAGTCAACCAGCCCACAATCCTTAAATCAGCTACGACCTATTGCAATCACCCCAATACCCAGCCTAATCTGTGAAAGTTTTGTGTTCGACTGGGCTTATGCTGATATTGCAGGAGTCGTAGACCCTCAGCAATTTGGCAACATGAAAACTTCCTCCACCACTCACTGTCTTGTCAGCTTTCTCGATTACATATACCGCCATCTCGAGAAACGAAAAACGTCTGTAGCTGTCGCCTTCATTGATTTCACTAAAGCGCTCGACCTAGTCGACCACAATATAATCATCAACAAAGCTATTGACCTCGGCTTCGGAGAAGTCTTATACCATGGCTTACAGACTTCCTCAGTGACCGACGCCAAGCTGTACGCTTCAGAGGGGCTGTCTCCACCTTTCAGTCACTCACCTGTGGCGTCCCCCAAGGCACCAAGATGGGACCACTCTGCTTCCTTATGCTCATCAATGATGCCCTAAGAGAAACCCCTGCTCGCTGGAAATATGTCGACGACTCCACCATTGGGATCAGCGTCAACAATTCTGCTCCCAACTATACCGCCCTTCAGGATTTATTGAACAGTCTCCAAAACTGGGCCACCAACAACCATGTCACCATCAACCATACCAAGACCATGGTTATGCACATCAACCTCTCCTCCGACATTGTCCCACCTCCTTCCATTACTCTAGGTCCGAACACACTCCAGGTTGTAGATTCCACGAAGCTCCTCGGCATCACCATAGACAACAAACTAAATTGGAAACCACACGTCAGTGAAGTTGTCAAATCCTCCAGTTTCCGTCTCCACCTCCTCCGCCGACTCAAGTCCCTCGGAGTTCCTGCACCCGAGCTCCTCAGTGTTTACACAACATTCATACTTCCCAAGCTCACCTATGCCTCCCCCACCTGGTCTTCCTCCCTAAATGCCACACAACAAAAGAAAGTGCAAAAGAGGGCATATTATTCTCACTTTCTCCACTGACCATCGACCTCATAAATTGAACACAACCGCACCAGAGATCCAGACTGTTCGATTGTAAAAATTATCAATAACTTGTAATAAATCAAGTGTATTCACTCCCAGTAAACACTACTCCTTGCACTGTCACTATGTTGAAATGAACTGTAGTTTGAGCTTTTCCCCATCTAGTTATTATATGTCTTATTTGTGTCACTTATGTTACTTGTATATTATTTGTAATTCGTAACCCATTCCCCAAATATGTAACTGTATATTTTCAGCCTTCTGGCTGCCAAGCTTTCAATAAACCGTTAATTATTATTATTATTAACTGCGCGATTCAACTGGTCACGTGATGTAAACAGAGAGCGCTGGTGTAAACTGTTATTAGTCCTCACTGCGAAACATTCTTTTTACTTATTCTTTTCATACAGTATTTACGGATAACCGCTAAATTTGCAAAAAAAAAAAAAAAAAAATTTACAGTGTCTCTCAAAAAACACTTCACAAACAAAAGACACGAATCAATTGAACATGTGATGTCAAACATGAACTGTAAACATTGCATAACCCCGCGCCACGCTTAAAACTTTGAGGATGAAGTCGTGTTATAGACAACATTCGTATGCAAAAGTTCGCATTTTACAAACAGTGTTCCCCTATTCATCAATCGCGTTACAACCAATTCACATTGACAAAACACGAGTTGTAGCAGAAATGACTGTAACTGGTATGAGGGCTGTGACGTCATTCAAGACGGTGGCCAGCATTCAGCTTGCTGGATCTCGCGAAACTCAAGATATTTTACGCCAAATATAAGACTTGGTTACATTAGGTAGTACTCGCAAAATTCAAAAATGCGAAATGAAATCTTACTGTATATCTGGGAGCAGCTGGCAGAAGGGAGGGGGGAGAGGTCAGGTGGGTGGCTCCCCCCCCCCCCTCCCCCCAAGCAAGATCCCTTTAAAACTCTTTATACAATTTCACCATAATTCTCATATAATTTAGGTTCAATTGGTTGATATAATATCCTAAAGAATCGACTTTCCTGAAAAAAGAATCCCACCATGAATCATTTGTTTACAAAGGCCAAAATGTTTGGCTGAAAGAGCTGATAGGCATAGCTGCTTACCACAACATCTATCTTCAACACTTAGTAAATTAGTACAGTATAGTAGTGTATTTATCATCACTTCATAAATAATACTGGAGTGTACATTATTGTGTATCTGCATATACCCTGGTTTATTCATTAATCATTTGTCTAAGTGTACCAAAAGCCAAATTGAGCCATCCTGCATCATTCAAAGGAATCTTCATATCAATACAGTACAGTGTGTTATAGTGACCCCTGTTGTAAGCTGGTCTGCTGAAAGCTCTCACATAACACATCCTGAGTAAATACCTTCAAATACAGCTTATCCTTTTATATTCAGTCATAATACAGATTACATACAGTATTGTATTTTTCTCTATTACTGAAGATGTTATACTAATCATGATGAACCATAAACCATAAGACGCCAATCATATGAGAATATAATACTGAATCAATAAATAAATAAACCTGACTAATGTGGCAACACCTGATCAGCCCCAGCCTGTTTACATACTCAAGTGTCTTATTTCTCAGTAGGCCTATAGCAAATCTGATTAGACCACAGTACAGTATTTAGTAAGTGTTGTTCATTTAAAAAAAAAAATTTAATTCCCCATTTCTTAAAATATGTACCTCCTTTTTTTTTGTGTGTGTATTTTTGCTGACCAGAGCACCTTAGTCCCCCAAAAAAAGAATTCCATTATAATGAAGTCCAATTTATCAAGGTTTTACTGTACTTGACAAACTTGATCCAGTGAACATTCCCACTGTGCTGGGCTAGAAATTTCCTATAGTCACTGAGGATATCAGCATATACTTAAAACATTTTCTTACAGACATGCAATTAAGCATAACATTATTGATGTAATATTCACATTAATTGAACTTGAGACAATAATACTCAAGTGCTGCTTAATGGCACTAATTGATTCTAAAAAATCTTTATCTAAAGTATAGCCGGGAAAAAAAAAATACCTGTACAATTCTTGTGCGAAACAAAATGACACCACGGATGAAGGTTTTGATGGTCCCATGAGGCATATGTACTGTTATTCACCCATCATATTACAATGAACTAATTTTATATTTTGAATGAAGTAACTTAATTAGGCCTACCCCAATCATGCTTATTAATCTTAGAGACAAAAGGATTGTTTATTTCCAAATTCGTTAGACCCCTCCTGAACGATATTTTTTTTTACCCAGTATACACAAAAAAAGCTGTTGGATATACTCACATGTACTGTAGTCCATACTAGCCTCAGAACCTCGGGCATCACACCTGCAACACACACTCCACTCACTTATTGTGTAAGGGTTGATATGGTTTGACTACACCCTAAGCTGACTTATTCTAAGCCGACTTAACCTAAGCTGACCTCACCTAATCTAATCTAAGTTGATTTAATCCAACCTAATCTAATTCAGCTTGACCTAACCTGGATAGTCTAATTAAACCTAATTTTGAACTTTTGAAAATAATGTTAAAATATTCTTAGGAATAATTTGATTCAGTCTGTCTACATATGGTTAAAGATGACTTGACTATTCACTTGTGATAGCAGTTGAAAAGAAACCAACAAACCTAACCTAATGTTTTTATGTTTATATTCTTAATGATGTTTGATTTACTGAGGCTAGGTTTGGTTAGTTAAATATTGTTGTTCCTTTGATGTTCAATACTTTTTACTTTCATCCTCTTCACCACTGATCAGCTCATAAACCGCTTGGGTGGTCAGTAGAGTTGTAAAATGTCCAGGCTCTGTTAGTCAAGTAAAAGTATTGTTACACTGCCAAAATGTTACTCAAGTAGAAGTAAAAGTATCCAAAGTTCAATGTACTCAAGTACAGTGTTCCCTCGATTAACGAACACAATTGGTTCCGCAGAGTCGTTTGTTAACCAAAAATTTTGTTAACTGAACTATTATTTCAATGGGATATTGGGTAATTGGTTCCAACTCACAGAAAAAGTACATAATGTACAAAGTACTGTATACTGGTAATAGAATTAACAAAACATTTAATATAAACTAAATACAGTACAGCTCCTCCCCGGCTCATGACCTACCCGACCTACGTCCACCCGCACTTACGATCTGCTCAGTCCGTAACGACCATCCGCACATACGACTGAGCAGTCGGGACCAAAAAATTTGTCAAATGACGCGCGCATTTTCTATACTGAAACGTTTCCGTCCGATACAAGCGAGAGCATGGCTTGGGTCACCGCGTGGGCACAGCACCCACGCAGTAGAGCACTTAGTTGATGTTTGGCTGTAGTATCCGCAACTGATCGCGCTGTGTACTGACATTATTTCCGTACTTAATTGACATTATAATGACTGGAAAGCATACAAGTGAGAGTGCTGGTGGTGCTCAGAAGAAAAGGAGACAGTCAATTACTTTTGAGACGAAAAAGAAGATAATAATGCAGTATGAAAATGGAAAAACTGTAGCAACAATTTCATGCGACCTAGGGTTTTCGCATTTGACCATATCCACTATTCTGAAGGACAAGGAACGTATTCGTGATGTAGTGAAAGGATCAGCACCTATAAAGGGAATTATGATTACGAAGAAAAGACAAGGTCCTATTCACGAGATGGAAAAGTTATTGGTGATATGTATAGAAGACCAGATACAGAAGCAAGTCATGGGTGGTTTAACAGATTTAAGAACCGCCACAGTTTACTTAAGGTGAGTGGAGAGGCAGCTAGTGCTGATGTTGGTGCTGCCGAAGCTTTTAAGGAGGAGCTAGATCGTGTGATTGTGGAAGGAAATTATTTGCCTGAACAATATTCAATGTGGATGAAACTGGATTATTGTGGAAGCGCATGCCTGACCGGACATACATCCACAAAGAGGCGAAAACAAAGCCAGGATTCGAGGCATTCAAGGACCGAATTACACTTCTGTTGGGGGGGAATGTTGCTGGTTTCAAGCTAAAGCCCTTCATGATCTATCATTCAGAGAACCCCAGGGCTTTTAAACATGTCAGCAAGCACACACTGCCAGTGTTTTATCGCAGTAACAAGAAAGCCTGGATGACTCTAGTACTGTTTGAGGATTGGTTCATGAATTGTTCCATGACTACATTAAAGGTAAGTGCTCAGTTACACTGTATCCATTCTTCAATATTGATTATTTTTGCTGTGCTGTATTTCATTTTAGATTTTATAATTTTTTTTTTTTTGCATTTCCGACTTACGACCTGGATTTGGGTCCCTAACTCTGTCGTAAGTCGAGGAGGAGCTGTACTGTACTGTACAGTATACTGTACAATAATAATTAAAAAGACAATAAAATACAGTACTGAATTTTAACTTACTTTGAGGTGTGTATGTCATATTCCTGGCAGCTTTGTTTAAATATCAAACAGCTGATTGTACAGGCAGCCGATGATGACATGCCATATTCTTTACAGAGTGCATTGGTTCTAATGCCTTCTTCATGTTTCATAATAATTTCTGCACTGCATATTATCAATATGTTGACTAAATTTCAGAATGACCAATAATTTTAATGTAAAAATGCAAAAAATATTCAAGAGACCAACAAACTCGATGTTCACTCCACTGTAAACAAAGTTAAACTGAGAAACGTTGGTGGGTGATTTGATCAGCTGAAGGCCACACAAAAACTGTTCCCTGTACTGTATATATTATCAATATGTTAACTAAATGACCATTAATTTTAATATATAAAATGCAAAAATATTCAAAAGCACAACTTTCTTGATATTTACTCCTAAGGAAACGAATGTAAATATAGCACCAATTACTGTACTGTATTGGTGAATTTGCCGATCAGCTGATGCGCACAAAAAACGTTTCTCGCAAGGCTTTCGTTAATAAAAGTTTTGTTCATTAATTGAACTGAAAATCCTTATGGGAGGTAATTTGTTAACCGAAAATTTGTTAATTGAACCGTCCGTTAATCGAGGACCACTGTACTGAAGGTAAAAAGTAACAACAAATTAATTGTCTCTAATATTAAAATATATCTACAACTATTTGCATTGTAGCAGAAATAACTGTATATGTATATATATATATATATATATATATATATATATATATATATATATATATATATATATATATATATATATATATATATATATATATATATATATATATATATATATATATATATACATACACAGTTATTTCTGCTACAATGCAAATAGTTGTGTTCTTTTCTCCCCCATCCAAAAACCCGGGTTTCTCTTCCACTATTGCTGGGGAGGGGGTAAAAAACGAGCTATTTCCGCCCAAAATGAATGTCAGATTCGTTTAAAACACCAAACTATACTGGAAAAACATATTGGTCAACCCAAATGGACTCATGTCCTAAAGTAAAAAATTTATCATTCTTTCTGTATAATACACTGGGGAACAGAGCCTCACGGCTAGGAAGTTATGTAAGGTTAGGTAGTATTGTTTGGTTAGATTGGTGAGGTCTTCTACTAATGCTTCTGCTGCTTGTTTTTCTTATCAACTAAGGTTAGGTGAAATTAAGACGTTTTAGGATAATTTTCTATAAAAATCAGCGGCTGGTCAGTCATTACCCATCCCAGAAACCTTATAAGCTTGTGTTGTGAAATAGCCAAAAATTTCCAAAAGTTGCTGGTTAACCTGAACAACCATCGTCAACATTAGCTCAGTATTACCTTAACAACTTATTTCCATACAGATTCATATTTTTGTCCATATATGTTAAGTAACCTTCTGTCTACTTACATGATTAAACTAGATTGAGCTTGAATAACAAACTTGCTATCGTACTGATGACAACCTGATCAATACCTCATACCTACATGGGTCCTATGCCATCTTTCAAGCATAGGAATCTAAGGTTTATTTTTTTAATGGTTTATCGTGATGCATATAGGGAAGTATGAGCGATGGAAATTAAACTGAAATGAGAAATATACTTCAAACTTACTGTCCTGGTTCTGGATAAGCCTCGGTGACCTAATGGCCAATGTTGAGAAATTACAACGAACGTGATCGGTATATTATATAACTTTTTTTATTATCAAGTAGAAGATATAGACTATTAGATGAATAAAAAAAATAAAAAAATAAATACCTTAAGATGATTAGTTTAAGTTATCCAAAAAATAATTGGTTTTTAGAAATTATGAATATCTGTGGTGTTTTCTGTAACATAACGGTCAGGCTCCTCCTCCTGCTTACACCCGCTGACCGCAGACTGTAGAGCTAAAATCCCGCTGACCGCAGACTGTAGAGCTAAAATCCCGCTGACCGCAGACTGTAGGGCTAAAATCCCGCTGACCGCAGACTGTAGAGCTAAAATTTAGTCTTGCAACCCACAGATTTAAATTAATTCTCAAACACCACCAAGTAATATACACACGCGACATATAAGTTAACACGTTACAGATAAAACCATACATCAGCCCCATACTGTCACTATTACAAATGGGTATTATAGATTTAAAAATAGGTAATCAAATAAATAAGGTTTATATTTTTATGGAAAAAAATAGAAAACACCTTTATGTATAGGATGATGGATGCTCTGTAGTGTACACATTTTGAGATAAAAAAGGGTCAGTTTATAGTATCACACCGGTCTTTATTTAAAAATAGGTTTTCCTATGTATTGTGATGAGTTTCAAACAAATTTGGTATTCATTTCCACCGGAAATCACGTGGTTTTTAACCCCCCTGCACCCAACAATCATAACGGGAAAAGTTGGATTTTTTTAAAATAAATAAATTATAATACCAACCAACCAAGAAAACCTAACCTAACCTGGACCCCCGTCGGAGGCCTGGAGCGGTGCGTGCGCAGGGGGGTCAGACCAACCTAACCTACCTTGCGTCAGACCACCTCCGCCATAAGTAAACTTTGTGACTGAGTGAAAGTAATAATCTTAAAAAAAAATAATATATCGGGTATCCTTAATTTACAGTGGAAATGTCATAGACGAAAAATGTCTTACAATTGTGTAAACACTACGAGCTACTTATTTTTGATGCGCAAAATAAGGACCGATGTGATACTATAAATTCACCCCCAAAGGTTATGGCGCTCTGCTGCCTTTTAGGCGTAACAAAGAAATACAACTGCTGTAGATGACACAATCAAAAGGTAATTTTGTATCAGTGGGCTCAACTCAATTTCTTCATTAAAAATACGCTTTGGGCGCATAGTTCACACTATTCTAAGACACTTTTCTTCAATGGCATTTCTATCAGAAACGAACGGTGACCGAAATATTACGTGATTTTGGTTGGGAATTGTTCAGAGTCTTAATTTGTTGCGTCACGATTTTCCCCGAGTTCGTACTGCATTGCCCCTCTCGCCCAGGCTCCGCCCAATGTGTGCATCCTGCCTAAAGTTGATGTACCTGAAGCTTGTCCATTTGAATTAGGTTGGGTTAAGAACATAAGGAGTCTGTAATAGGCCGGTTGGCCTGTGCATGGCAGCTCCTGTCGAGAGTTACTACCACTCTCTATCATCCATGAATCTATCTAGCCTCCTATTAAAACTTTCCAGTGTTCCAGCACTTACTACAAAGTTGCTAAGCTTGTTCCACTTGTCCACCACCCCATTTGTGAACCAGTTCCTTCCTATCTCCCTCCTAAACCTAAATTTATCCAACTTAATTCCGTTGCTATGAGTCTTATCTTGCTTGGATATTATAAGAACTTTATCTATATCTCCTTTAGTGATTCCTTTAACACACTTAAATACTTCTATCATATCTCCCCGCACTCTTCATCTTTCTAGGGAATGCAAATTTAGTTTAATTAATCTATCTTCATATGGAAGGTTTCCAAGTCCCGGAATCATTTTCGCCATTCTTCGCTGCACCGACTCCAGTGAATTGATATCCATTCTATAATAAGGGCACCAGAACTGAACAGCATAATCGAGGTGCGGCCAGACTAGCGCAAGATATAGTTGCAATATGACCTCTGCACAGTGGCGTACCAAGGTGGGGGGGGCGGTCCGCCCTGGGTGACAGCCAGAGGGGGGTGCCATGAGGCAGGACTAAAGCTCAAAAGAACTGTTGATCATGGTAATCAAGCTGCAATGGACAGAGAGGAAGAAATGGAGGGACATACTTCATCATCTTTTGGATGTGACTATGTTTCTAGCTCGACAGAACCTTCCTTTTCGTGGTCATAGGGAGGATATGTTATCAATAAACAAAGGCAATTTCCTGGAACTGGTGGAGTTACTATCAAACTATGATCCTGTTTTGAAAGAATATCTTTTGGAGGTTAAGCATGCTATTCCATCTCAGACATCTGGAAGGAGAGTGAGCTCTTATTTGTTACCAAATATTCAGAATGAATTCATCTGTCTTCTAGGAAATAATGATAAGGAAAAAATATTGGCTGACATCAAGAAGGCCAAGTATTTTGGAATTCTTTTTGACAGTACACCTGATATTTCTCATGCAGATCAGATGTCCGAAGTGATTAGATATGTCCATGTTGAAGGTGATTCTGTTGAAGTAAGGGAATCTTTCTTGGGTTTCTTTCCTATTGCTGGAAAAACTGCAAATGAGCTCACAAAGGATATCCTGAGTAATTTGGAGAGTGATGGACTGGACATTAACTTTTGCTGCAGTCAGGGATATGATAATGCTGCAACTATGACTGGCATTCATGGAGGTGTTCAGAAGAGAATCAAAGAAATAAATCCAAAGGTTTTGTTTGTGCCTTGTGCCAATCATTCCTTGAACCTTTGTGGGATACACTCTTTTGGAACCAATCCTTTGTGTGTAACATTCTTTGGAACTGTAGAGAAACTTTATTGCTTTTTTTCACTTTCAACTCACCGATGGGAAGTACTGAAAGAAAATATGAACCCGACAGTCAAAAGACTTTCTCAGACTAGATGGAGTGCACATCATGATGCCATAAAGCCTCTCAAGAAACAATTTGAGAAGCTGATCATAGCCCTGGAAACATTGACGGATCAAAGAGAAAATGTTGACACAAGAGGATCAGCTGAAGTTTTGCTTAAAGCTGTATGTGATTTTTATTTTTTGGGTTATCTTTCTTTTTGGTGTGATGTACTGGAAGAAGTGAATCTCACACAGAAGTATTTGCAAACAGAAGGAATAAGTCTTGAAAAGTACACTGTAAAGCTCAATGGTTTGAAATTGTTTCTTCGAGGTTAGCGGAATAAAATTGTGGAGAGAGCGATTCAGTATGCAACTACACAATGTGAATGAAGAAATGGGCATCTCCATGGAAACAAGAGGGAGGATAAGACATAAGAAAATGATGCCAGGAGAGATGGCTAGGGATGCTGGACTGACAATGCAAGAGGAAATGAGGAGATTCAATGTTTGAATGCTTAGATCGATTTAGTCTAGAATTGGATGCTCGTTCAAAGGCCATGGATAACATCGTGTCAATATTTGCAGCTATTCAGCCAAGCTACTTGCTTTCTGCAAAAAGAACGACTACTTCAGGAGAGTATTTCAAATTCAAGCATGACCAAGATTTTTAATGAAATTTCTGATGATATCATGGTAGAAATTATGCGACTTCGCACACATGGAGGCTGCCAAAATCACACCTGAAGCAGCAAATAAATGGACAGTCTCGCAGTTCCTGAAGTTTATTGTCAAATGGGACTTTTGTGAAACTTTGCCAAACTTGTCATTGAGCCTGAGATTCTTTTTAACAATGTGTGTGTCTATTGCATCATGTGAAAGAAGTTTCTCAAAACTGACTCATCAAGAATTATCTTCGTTCTAGCATGATTCAGGCAAGATTGAACAGCCTAGCTATGATTTCTATCAAAAATGAATGTGCCAAGACAGTTAATTTTGATGAAATAATTGGTAAGTTTGCTGAAGCCAAGTCACGAACGATGAGGACGTAAAACTAATATATATAAAAAAAATTTTTGCGTTAGATGAAAGTATACCGCTTGTATCTCGTGGTTTCCTATGTTTTTAGAACAATCTAGTGCTATTGGTCAAGTTTCTGATAAAAGTGAGTTGAAGAAGGCTGCGCCCTTCTCAGTTTGTAATACTTTATTTAATGTGTAACTTGTAGTTATATACAGTATGGTTTCTGTACTTTGCATATTTGAATTACTTGTATGTGCTTTGTTGTATCGTGTAAATTTTGTTGAAATTAGGAAATACACTTGTTTATATATATACAGTGAACCCTCACTTTACGCGGTCAATTGAACCCACGGCGGCCAGCGTAAAGTGAACAACATAACATATGGGATTAATTGAAATAGAGACTGGGCCGACCCCCAAACTCCATTTTTTCAGACACAATACCTACGTTGTAATAAAAATAACTTCTTAATTTTATGATGGTATGCACACACAACTAATAATTAAGAGAAATATCAATAATATTAGGTTTTTTAACACTTACATTAGTAGAAAAGATGGCTGGGCACACGGGGATGGGGGGTTGGTTCCGAGGCAGAGGGCAGATTATTGGCCCTCACCTGTATCAATTGTATCACTATCCACCACAGAGGCTTGCAGGGCCTCTTTGTCAAACCCCTCAAATTCCATATAAGTCCATATCCTCACTATAATTATCACTATCACTGACTTGGGCCGGCTGTGGTGGGTGGCGGGTGAAGAACTTGGTAATGTTTTGATGACTGGGTGACCTTGTGCGCACCCTGCTCACGCCGCTCTCCGCGTAAAAGGGTACACACACGTGTAAAGTGAGCATTCCGTGTTCGGCAGGGTACCGCGTAAACGTGGAAACGCGTAAAGTGGGACCGCGTAAAGCAAGGGTTCACTGTACTGTAGATTTCCTAAATGTCATCCACATTTACAAACCTGCTTTTTATTTATGAATATTACACTTGATGTAGGCTACATTATACTTTAGTAAAAAAAAAAATAATATTTTCCATATTAATAGAAGGAAACTAAAGCATTTATATTATTTACTATGTATAATCCAAAATTCCTTAAAAGTATATTATTTTTTTTATCATTCGTCTCAGTAGAGGAAGAGTAAGGGGGCAAAGGAATGCCCTGCCCTGGGTGCTCAGTAATCTAGGAATGCCCCTGCTCACTGGTAATGTCTAGTGGTGAATTCACTGGCTTAAACACTGTTCATCACTGATCCCACTTCTTTCCGAAACGAAATTGTCACTTTTGATTAGGTAGATATCCCGGTGGTGAGGATGGGTCGGGGAGCGGGACTTGTGGAATGGGCCAACATTGACCAAGAGGGGCAGCGCCTGAATAGGTCTTGACCCTATGGTGGTCAAGGATGTAGAGAGAGAGTGTGTGTGTGTGTGTGTGTGTGTGTGAGGAATCCAAAAGGACTTAATATTCAATTCTCAATATTTATTCGTCTGTTGACAAAATGATTTATAAAAAAATATTAATGCCATATATGGAAACTTTGTAGTTTGGCCTTGATCAAAAAGAAAAGTAGAAAAAAAAAGCACCAGTTACCAATATGATATTTCACAGGAGAATTGACACTGCTTGAGAATGTTGCTTGAAAACTAAATCCTCATCCAAAGGGTTAAACTCAACACTGGTTAAACTGGGAACACAACTTTAGGTGACCACTTGGAGGCCAATTTTCACATGAACCACAAATACTAGAATTGGCTCTGGTCTTGTTTATGGTGTAGACTACAGTGCCTGGTAGCTACATGACAGGTAAAAACATAATATTTCCTTGACTTCAAAGTAAAATAATTAAACAAAAACATAAAAATAAATCCAATCGAGGACAAATTCACAAAAGAAAAAATTCCACACCAGCCAGCAATAAAATAATCAGTTATGAAGGAACACTATAATACTAGTCCATTTGTACTGACAATATAACATGGAATGGCTTGATATATTCGATACATCAACAAAGGTACAAAAGAAAGAATAATTCACATAGTCATACAAAATTAAGATCCAAATAACACCATGAGTTAAAGTAAAGCAAAGACTACTTGAATACTCTGTCTATGTTGTGGGAGGCGCTTCGGGCGAGAAGTTTAACATGTATGTGTATGGAGGAGAATAAGTACGTAGCTTTAGTAATTTTGAAATAAGTGTAATGGTACAATGAAGTCATCTCAAGCCACCGCCTTAACACTTGTCATGTTCTTTCCCCGAAGCATCTCAATACTCCTATGATGAATAAGGTACAGAGATTTATAGGGAGAGAGTACCCCCTATACACAGAGAGTACCTCCTATACACAGAGAGTACCTCCTATACACAGAGAGTACCTCCTATACACACTTCACTACCTATGCCAATCTCGCTTACCCAGCAACAGCATATGATCCTTGAGGTAGAAAATGGAGCCCCGATCATTATTGAAGAACTATTGATTCACTAAATTTGTTGTTTAGTGTTAAGTGCACTATTGTTGGTTACCCTGGGTAGTATCTGTCTCCCTTGGCATAAAAAATGCACTAGCAATATTATTACAGTATAGTAGTAACAATTTCATTTATGTGTTTAGTATTTACTTTCACTTTAGGGTAAATCTTTACTGTATATAAGTTTGGTAAATGAATATTTGTGTGACACTAACTAAATCACCTTATGGAGGACCACAATTACTGTAAAATAATAAAAATTGTTTTCTTAATAACTTCAAGGCTGGATAATATTAAAGTTTTATAGCACATACGAGTTATCTATATTGTTATTATTTACTTATTTCTGTTCTTTTGTACCGGTAAATTTTATGCAAACAGTAGAACAAGAAAATTCAATTACAGTATCAAAATAATGGATTATGGCAGCCACTAGGAGTTATAATCACAGCAAATCACTTCCTTCCTGGCAGTAACTCCTGGGATAGTTTTAACTCCTGTAGCTATGCCTTGTCTGTTGTCAATGGCTCCCGATCAACTTGTTCTATGACATCTAGTACGAGATCGGCTTTCCTCTTCCCATTGATTGAAATTCCGCGTATCTGTAGCCAGGCCTTCAGGACGTCCACAGTCAGTGTGTGAGCCTGTTGGTGGTAAAAATATATTCACTGGTATAATCATGATACAGTATTCATGGAGGATACATTCATAATATCACGTCTCTGTTATCAGCCAAAAATTCTGACTTACGTCTTGCACATTTTTTATTGTACCAGAATCTATAAATAAATTCAAAGCAGCTTGTCTACTGTATAATAGAGGTTAAGTCTTAATATAATGAGGCTATGTACACAAGTGTGTGTACTAACCTTGCCGGCCTTGGTCACGGCTGCAACGTCAATTCTCGCTGGGTCAGGCTTTGCTCTCTTGGAGCCTGAGGAGGAGGTGGCAGCTGGCCGTTTCTTGGTAATGCACTTGGGGTCATAAGAGGGAGGGTAAACCAGATCTCTGAAGGTCTCAAGTAATTTGCCGGCCCTCTTCGTGATGTTCTCATAGTCAGGTACTGCAAAAATAATTGTTCATTAAGCCTTTACAAGTATATCCCTTAGGTATTTTATTCTGGCTTATTTTATTCAGCTGAGGGAAGCCACTGTCTCCTAAAGGGTTAATATTTCAATAACTGTTCTTTAACTTTTATATTGTACATATAAACTCAATGTATATTACCTGAAGATCAGACACCCCCAGATTATTTCACATGATTAAGTACACTAAAGCTTACCTACCTTAACCCCTCCAGCTAGCATTAGGGTGTCTGATCTTCAGGTGAACCAATAATTTTCTTTTTCATGATACAGTCTGACAATGACCATTTAAAGATATTTCCTGTTCATGTATGAGCACTATCTAGGTCAAGGGTAACACAGTCAACTCACTGGTGAGGTCAATCACCGGGTCCAGCTGGGATCTGTTGAGGGCCAAGGCCTCAATGTTGCGCAGGTGTGTCTGAATATCAGGGTTGTCAAAATCCTGCGGCGAATACTTGAAAAAAATTTTCTTGAAGGCTGGTTTGGCTGCATCCACTTGTTCAGGAGTGGCACGGGTTGCATTCTTCAGTTTTATGTTGCGGAAATCATCTGTTAAAAACCAATATGTTACCACGAGAAGATGTCAGATATGATGATGCAGCACAGTAACATATGTTAAAAGCAATATAAACATACAATAAAACTAAACATATTGTACTGCATTAGCTATCAAACAGGGAGGTACTATCGCTTGGGAAGATATTGGAAGCATAATGTATTGTCTAATGGTAGACCCTGCTGCCATATGTGACCAAGTCCCAGGTTGCTGATCTGACTTTCTGCCTCATTTACACACAACTGCAGGGTCTCACTTGTTTCTTTTACTACTGACAACAGAACATACATATAATGTTTCTCACTTTTGATTTTTTAATTTTTGTATTTCTTCATAGTTCTTTATTATTATTATTATTACAGTGTTGTTGTTATTACTGTATTATTATTATCATAATTATTTTATTTTCAATTTTGTATTATTTATTATAAATTTTATTTACTTTGAATTATTATTATATTTTCGTCCCCCAGAACAGAATAATAGTAAAAAAAAAAAAAAATAATAATAATAATATTTTAATGTTAATGAAGTCAAACTGTTACTTCAGTAACATCTGACTAAATTTTTCAATATCTGGGATATAACATCAATGAACACCGCTTGTGAACTTTACTGTCTTTAAGGAACATTCAATTTCTCCATTTAACACTCACAACATCCTGTGGAGGCTGAGCCAAGAGAAGGAAGCCCAATATATATTTACTGTCATTTCCCATAAATTGTGGTGTTGTAAAACCCAGGTGAGGGAATACTTTAGGTAAAGGAGTGACATGACTGGTGGCCAGCTCAGCCCTCAACACAATACAGTAACTGACCCAACATGTTCCCTCACCGCCCAGCTTTATGAAATACCCATGTTCATCCTACCACTGTGACCCATACACTAGTGCTTCCATCTTCCTCCACAGAATACAGTTGGTCTCTCAGTGTTGAACATCTATAGTGCCTGTTTAAATAGCAAGAATGGAAATGTAACAGCCAATAATCAAAGCCAAAATGTCTGTACATAACTGAAATAAAAAGTGACATCACACATCTAATTATTCATCTCCTTCTCTCTTACTATCAGGTACAATTATGTGGGCTGATGACTGGAGCCAGAGTAACTTACCAGCAAATGGTAAATGTGACACAACAAAGCCTGGTGGAGTGACCTGACAATTCTTGTCATCAAGTTTCTCTGCTTGTGGCACCAACGCTGCCCATGACACTGTTGCTCCTTTATGGGGAATAAAGCGCACTATTGGTGTCACTTTTCTTGCTAAACAACGCTCCAACAGGGCTGCAAACATTTTGGTGCTACCTGCACAAAACTAAAATTGTTAGACTTTCATTATGTATTAACAGTAGTAATATCTTAACTGTAATATAAACATGAAAATTACTCAAACTGATCATTTTCACATTACAGTAATCAGTAAGTGATCACTTTACCTTGAACCAAAGTTTCGTCAGGGTATATGAACTGTGCTGACCTGACGTGGTAATATGGCTTGAGACGGCTGATTGGTTTGAACCCCAGGAGGTGTATACCAACATCATACACCTGCTTGAGTTTGCTCACTTCATCCTGTAAGATTACAAATGACATGGGAATAACTGTTGCATGTAAATGGTTATTATAACACGCATAAATACAGCTAAGAATGTCATAAACAGTTCTGAAACTTAAATGAGCTCATGGTATAGAAAACTGTATAATCTTTAAAATACAAAATACTACAATATGATATAGTATTCACTTTACATACAAAATATTACACTTTCTAATATAACAGATACAAAATGAGTACAAAAAAGACCCACCAGTATGTCACCAAGAACATCTTTTATCACAAAACAGTGTAACATCAGATGTTAAATGAGATGAACCCATGCATCACTTATTAGTCATTTCACCAGTTATCAGCTCACTCACTAGCCATCTGGGCAGGTGATCTGTTGTTTATTACTTTGATCTTTACTGTCTAGTGTTAGTACAGGAGAAAACTATACAGTACTACCTGGAAGAAACCCTTCTCACATAAGTCCTGGGCCAGGGATTGAACCCAGGACACAGTTGTGATATAAGAACCTTTCCAATGTACTGTAGTATATCACCAACTTTAGTTTTCTGTTTACTGCATGATGTTGTATTTAAGGTCATTTTGAGTCTCCATCTCAGAAAGGATATAACTTGGGCATATGTGCCGTATATACCTTGATCACCAGCTAGTTATTTGCATATTGATAAAGCTATTATTTCTCATTAGCCCTTTAAAGAGAGAAACTCCCCACCACTTAATACACATGCACAGTCCCCTTCACTAGTGTGTTTACAGGGGCTGTAAACACACAAGTGAAGGGGACTGTACTGTACATACTAACCAATGTTAAACTTATCTCCTTGCCGCCATACACCTGGTACTTTAAAATGTCATCTGATGAAATCAGCTCTCCAGTTTTCTGAAATGAATTGGTATCGTTTAATTCACCCCAATAATCCTGACAGAATAATATACAAAGTTCAAAATGAAGGACTGAACCATATACAGTACATTATCAACCTGACTATAGGACTTGTGACTAAGATAGACCTTTGAGTTGTTTATTATGTTGGCAAAAATATTATATTAAAACATTGCAAAAAATATGTTCCACGTAATATCCTGTGTGTAATAGTAGATAGTAACAAGAACAATTACGGCATCAATAAAGTTAAATCTACCAAGATCATCCAACACTATTTATAACCCTCAATGTACAAGACATGATAAGGCTTCTCACGTACCCGTAAATATGATTTCTTCACGTACTTCACTTCCTCGTTGGTTTCCTTCCACATTTTTGATTTATACGGCTTGTTCATTTTCCTGTGTAAATAGTGGCAATTAATGTCAAACTAAATTACCTTCTCATTTGTTTCATCTCATAACTCAGTCAACTTCAAGAAGAATGATAAAACTTATGGTAGTAAAAACAGTATAAATTATAATAACCTTCTAAGTATTCCAAAAGTTTAATTAAAACTATAAAGGTCTCACCTAACTGCCGTGTAAACACCGACTGACATCTCAACCCCGGGAGCCAGAGTAAACATGACTCGTCCAGTGGTGCGCTGCTTGTGGTCCAAACGCCTCACTCGCTCCAACAATTCCTTAAACCGACTTGTGGGATCTGCTAAGGTGATCTTGCTCTGTGAGTCCTCATTGTCTTCGCTCACATCAAGTATTATCAAGTCCTGTTAAGAGAAAAGGTTATAAAGTAATACAGTCAGCCCTTCACATACGCGGGTTTAGCATTCACGGATTCGCAAATACGCGGATTGCCCCGCCAGAGGAATATTCTGTGCATTGAAGTAATTAAAGTACATTCAAATCGCGCGCCATTCAACTCGCGCGCGGCACCGAACACGGGACACCGCTCGCTCCCGCAACCTCACACACACACACGCATAGCTCTCCCTCACTCAGTCAGTCTCGCTGTAACCACGCTTGTGTTGACATCAGCATTGTAGTTGCAAAAATATTACATTTCCGTGAATGTATTATATCAAGCACAGTATGAAAGAATATCACTAATATAAGAGTATTTTAACCGAAAACTACTAAAAAAACGAGTAACATCTCTTGAACATCGGAAGGTTAGGTAAAGTCTCTTGTTTTCGTCATGGATTTTATCCTAATTTACATTGAAATACATCACGTTTCAGCAAAAGTACTATTTATTTCTGAGAATATGGAATTGAAATATTTTGCTGAAATGACGTACGCATTACAGTGGAAAGTGACGAAAGCAATGACTCGCTTTCTTTCGCTCAAAAGATGTTACCGTAATCGCTTTTCGATGGTTTTCAGTTAAAACACTGTTGTATTACAATAATATTCTATCCTAATTCACTTGTGATGCAACAGTTTTTTAACTGAAAACCATTCGAAAAGCGATTACGGTAACATCTTTTGAACGAAAAAAAGCGAAAGTCATTGTTTTCGTCACGATTTTGTCCCACATTCCACTGTAATACTTACGTCATTTCAGCAAAAATATTTCATTTCTGTGAATGTAGTATATCAAGCACAGTATGAATATAATATCATTGTAATATAACAGTATTTTAACCGAAAACTATTAAAAAAACGAGTAACATCTCTTGAACATTGGAAGGTTAGGTGAAGTCTTTTGTTTTCGTCATGTATTTTATCCTATTTTACATTGAAATGCAACAAGTTTCAGCAAAATTACTATTTATTTCCAAGAATATATTCATTCAGGCGCAGTTTAGATAAAATATACGTGTGATGTAACATTTTTTTAATTGAAAACGATTCGAAAAACACGTACCCTCTAGCCCTGTTCAAGGAGAGGACTGGGAGAAGCTGTTTGGTGCTGCAGACGATGGCAAGGAAAATGATTTGGATGGATTTTAATGAAAATATTCAGAAATGTGGTATCGTAGTATTTATTCAAGTCAATTAGGATAGAATATTATTGTAATACAACAGTAGTGACGATGTGGAGGAGGCGGAGGGATAGAGCGGGGACGAGTGGAGATGCCAGCCAGTACATTACGGGTGTATTAATTGTTTTTATAGCTATTTTTGCATTTTAATGTTAAATACTGTACATTACGTTTCAACAAAACTACCATTTATTTCTGAGAACATGGAAATGTAATATTTTTGCTGAAATGATGTATGTATTACAGTGAAAAGTGACGAAAGCAATGACTTTCGCTTTCTTTCGTTCAAAAGATGTTACCGTAATCGCTTTTTGAATGGTTTTCAGTTGTTGGATTATAAGGCTAATGATAGGATAGAATATTATTGTAGTACAGTACGAGTACAGCAGTTTTTAACTGAAAACCATTCGAAAAGCAATTACGGTAAAATATTTTGAACAACGAAAGAAAGCAAAAGTCTTTCATCATGATTTTACCCCACTTCCCACTATAATATGTACGTCATTCCAGCAAAAATATTTCATTTCCATATTTATTTCCGAGAATATATTCATTCAGTCACAGTTAAGGTAAAATATACTTGTGATGTAATATTTTAATGAAAATCCAGTATCGTAGTTTTCTCGTTTCAAATTTAATTAACAAAGATTGATGTTTCAAATGTAATGAACAAAAATTTATGTCCAGTATCTATAAATTAACTTTAATAAAAGAATACTTTGTTTTACATCGTCCTGTGCTACCAACCATGGATTTGGCTACTTTGGGCTCGCAAGAGATCTGCCCTGGCAACTGTACCGACACTCACAGTGGGTGGTGTGTTGGTGCATCGTTTCCATTGTTTACTGGTAGTTACTGGTAAATATTTTTCAACCTAACGAAACTATTACCCGTTTAGAGGTCGACCCCCAATTTTTGCCAAATAATTTGGTCTTAAAAACTCGAACTACACACAGGTAAATACGGTAAATAAGGACATGGGGGACCAGGGATTTTTTAGGGGGGGCCAGCAATAGTACATGGATTTTTAACATTCACGGGTATCTCTGTTACCTAACCCCCGCGAATGTTAAGGGCCGACTGTACTATTAAACTTGTTTCTTCTGTAATCAATATTTAAATCTGATGATAACCTCCAAGTGAATAGGGGTCCCACAGGTCAGAGGGTCTGTTCTGTACAGCGGGGATACAACACCATGACTAACCTCTACATTACTGGGACGTCACTCTTAATATTTTATCTAGCTAATGCCACACGGTGTTATTCAGCTCAGAGGCGACCCCATACACAAAGGGTTATAAGTTAATGGTAATATAACAATAAAAAATTAAGAAGATGTAAATGTTCCTCTTAATCTAGCATGGCTTCAGATTACTTACCAAGATAAAAGCAATAAAATAAATAATGTAGAATGATTGTTACACTGATACCAAAGTGGTAACATAAAAAAAAAAATTTTTTTCACAAACTCAACTTCATCACATATACAGTACCAGGGTACTGATAACATGACATACAGAATTCTAGTCTCAATTTCACTCTTGTCCTCATCAAAACAAACTCACAAGTGGGCGCTTGAGGCCCTCGCAGGCTCTATGGGGCTCCCAAGCAATGTAATGTATATTTAATTTATTTTTACCATGTTAAAAAATCCCTAAATGGTAAATACAGTAAACCCTCGAAGATCCGGACTCGGGAAATCTGGATTTCAGAAGATCCGGACAAAAGATTTGGGGGTTCTAGGCTAAGAAGCCTCCTAGAAGCTTCCCTAAGAAACATTCCCAAACCAGAGCAAATTTAGGCCCATGGGCGCTGCTTGACCCTTCAGTTGCTTGGACACAGGTGCCCGAGGAGGTGGGAAACATAAACAGAGTTGACAATTGTTGTTTGTGGTAATATTATTTCATTCACTCTAGTAATGATACAATGTTTCTTATTTTGTTATCATAGGTAAATGCATGGTTTATATACGCTAATTTGTTTATCACTACATTAGTACAGTTGTACCCCGCTTAACGCGGTCAATTGAACCCACAGGGTACCGCGTTAAGTGAACAACAGAACATATGGGATCAATTCCAATAGAGACTGGCCCGACCCCCAAACTCCACTTTTTGACGACACACAACTATGTTGTAGTAAAAATATTGTCTTAACTTTATGATGGTATGCACACACAATTAATAATTAAGAGAAATATCAATAATATTAGGTTTTTTAACACTTACATTAGTAGAAAAGATGGCTGGGCACACGGGGATGGGGGGTTGGTTCCGAGGCAGAGGGCAGATTATTGGCCCTCACCTGTATCACTTGTGTCAATTGTATCACTATCCACCACAGAGGCTTGCAGGGCCTCTTTGTCAAACCCCTCAAAGTCCATATAAGTCCATATCCTCACAATAATTATCACTATCACTGACTTGGGCTGGCTGTGGTGGGTGGCGGGTGAAGAACTCGGTAATGTTTTGATGACTGGGCGACCTTGTGCGCATCGTGCCCGCGCCGCTTCCCGCGTATATGAGTAGATGAACCGCGTTAAGTGAAAGTTCGGTTCTGGCGAGGCACCGCGTATATGAGAAATCGCGTTAAGTGAAACCGAGTTAAGCGGGGTACAACTGTACTGTATTTTTGGTGTTTCTCATATAATTTATTATTTGCAGGAAAATTCGGACAATCTGCTTTTTCAGACAGGTGGTCCCCCTTTTTAGTCCGGATCTTCGAGGGTTCACTGTACAGTGTAAGACTTGCTATAAAATAATGTAAACCTCATAAAACTTGTTGTCAACTACCATATTCAGTATTTACCTTATAAAACTTGTTCACATTAAAGGTTTCTCCCATATGTAGAATCTCCAGTTCAATCTGGGCCTCCTTCAAGTCTTGGGCCTTCTTCCTGGCTTGTCTCTGCTTCTGGCTATCACCTGAGTGGGGGTCATCTCGGCACGTGAACAACAGGATATTCTGCTCTGACAGTCGGCCCGTCCTGCAAAAATTACAAATTAGAGAGTATTTCTTATGGTAGTTTTAATGTAATATGTAGGTAAAAGTCCTTCACATTTATAAAAGAAAAAGAACAAATTTAGGAGTATTTATGGATTCCCCATTTTATGCTATACGGTATAAATTAGCCAACACTATACCCCCATACAGTATACAAATACAGGTACACTAGTATATGATACATACCATTTATCCAAGACACTTTGGCAGACCCTCAGAGCATCTTGCAGACTGGCATCAGTACTGTGGCCATAAGTTGTGTCAAACAAGTTCTCAGGCACTGGGGTAAAGAACATAAGTTACAAGTCATCGTCATTACTGTACAATCTCCAAAGAAATTCCTGTCGCCTCTCCTCCTGAACCATGAACCCTGAGATTCAGACTTATGAATCCAAAGCATATATGGACAGAATAATGCATCAGTGTTTACTGCTTCGGGTACACGAGTCTGAATTTTGGGACTTTAATTTGTTCAGGACTGTACAGTATGTCATTTGCAAGCTATCAACAATAGTTATACAGGGGAGTACTCAAATTTCAGTTCTTTAAACTTTGTCCTACTGATCTTAACACATTTATTCTCAACATACAGATTCATCTTCAGAGGGAAATTTGTGGAGTTTATGTACACAACCAGAGGTGAGATGAAAGAAGGGACAGACTTCGGGTCTCTACCAATCATATGTAAAATATACAAGATAGTGAATGTAGATGAGTTAAGTGGGTGCCTGGTGTGGTGTGAAGGTGGAGCAGGTATTGGTGGAACATTCTTATCAGGATTGAGGGTTAAGTTGCTGTAGCAGTTATGGGATCAGGATGGATAATGGTCAGATTAGAAATTTTTTTGTTAGTAAGTTCAGGATGAAAGGATTGTGTTTTAAACTGAGAGGGTATTTTTATTTTCCTCTTCAACAGAATCTTAAACATGGTGCCCAAAGACATGTCTTGTATGATACCAGGACTTCACAGAGTGGTGTGTGTACTGTACGGTGCTCACTGATGGCTCAGCCTCTTAAGTCGTACATGGGATCCAGTTTAAGGGATAATCCAGATCCAGGACTGGTTAGAAGGGGCATTAATATTCAACATATCAAGAAAGTTTTCTACACACATGAACATACAACTTAACATGTAGTACACCACACGGCACTTACTTGCTAGTAGTTCCTCTAATGCGAGGACTCTCTCTGCATCTGGACACTCTAAATCCTGTAATGTATACACGTGGGAGAAGTCAATGTGGTTCTTGGTCTCCCTAGTGTTGAAGAGCACTAAAGCAGACAGATCCTGGTCGTTGGAGAACACTTTCCTCATCATGGTCGAGTGCGCTGCCTGAGGGGATATAGTTCACTTGTTAAATAATACAATAGCTTCTTGGTCAAACAACAGGAAAATAAGAACTGCCACCAAACATAGAAGTAAACAAAGGAATGTACACTGTTCTACTCCCTGCTCAGGTTGGATCTATACTTGGTCATATGATTAGTGAAAAATAAACAATTACTAAACAATAAAGTTTCAATTTTTATCAACACAAATTAATATCTCAAATATATCAGTTTAAATGATCTTGGTGTGTTTGTCTCTTTTCCCTAGAGTGCCTCCTAAGTGTATGTGTGTGGTACAGGTAGGGGATTATGTATACAGTTTATCTGAACGTGCTAGATGGGTGGGTGGGTGGGTGGGTGTGTGTGTGTGTGTGTGTGTGTGTGTGTGTGTGCACAACAAAATAGAGAAAAAAATTAATACTCACTCTAACTGCTTGATAAAATGGTGGTTCCTCCCCATCTTCCTCTTTACCAGGGTTGACAAACATCTCTTTGGCAGTGTCAATGAGGAAGACAGAAGCCGAGCGACCTCTGTAAGCCCATGAACCAATCTCTCCCTCCGCCTCATCACCATCACCATCTACATCGAAACTACTGCCAAAATGCTCACCGGACATCATCTCTTAAAAAAAATGAATAAATAAAATAAAAATAAATGAATAGCAATATAATAAATAAATAAAATAAAGGATAAAACTGTAAGAATCACTCACTGAAATATATTCAGTGTATAGATCTATAAATTCTTACCTATCCTGAACTGATGATCTTTATTACAGATTGACAATCCCTTATCCAAAATCCTCGGGACCAGATGCATTTCGGTTTTCAGATTTTTTTTTTTTTTTTATACAGGGATCAGCCCACCCGGGCACAGGTCACCGACCCACATTGGGACCTGGGGGCTAAAATATAATAATAATTATAATAATAATAATAATAATAATAATAATAATAATAATAATAATAATAATAATAATAATAATAATAATATTCATAGGTCTAGGTCGTGTTTCTCAATTTTGATCTTTTTTTCATTCTTGTATTTCTTTATTATTATTATTATTATTATTATTATTTTATTATTACAGTATTATTGTTATTATTATTATTGTTATCATTCTTATTTTATTTTTGAGTATTTTTTTATTAAAATTTTTATTTACTATGAATAATTATTATTTTTACTGTAGTATCATTATTTTTATTATTATAATTATTATTACTATTACATTTTCACCCCCCAGGCCCCGATGTGGGTCAGTAGCCTGTGCCCGGGTGGGCTATATAAAAAAAAAAAAAAAAAAAAATGCTCCACAAAAACTTTCGGTTTTTGGAATTTCGGATAGAGGGTTGTCACCTGTACTCAGCTCTGTAGGGGTTAAGGTGACAATACTAATTAATCTATATATACCTGTAGTACCTGTACAAGGTGATTCAAAATGAATATATACAAAAAGGAACGTTTAATCCTGTAACTGAATTCTTATATGAGATGATAAAAAAAAATAATTAACAGTTAAACCTTTATTTAACGGACTGCAGTATATAGAGATGAAAGTCCATTATATCGAGGGTCCGTTAGATGTGAAACCTCCATCTATAGGTAGTAGGTAGAAGGCAGCTACCAAACAGGGAGGTACTACTGCCTGGGAAGATATTGGAAGCATAATGTGTTGTCTAATGGTAGACCCTGCTGCCATATGGCATCACAAAAATTGTGACCAAGTTCCAGGTTGATGATCTGACTTTCTGCCTTATTTACACACAATTGCAGGGTCTCAATTGTTTCTCATACTATTGAAAACACAACATACTGTACATACCCCGTATATCATTTCTCACTATTGATATATTTTTTTAATTTTTACATTTATCTATGACTCTTTATTATTATTATTAATATTATTAAATTTGATTAATTTTATTTATTATTTTATTATATTTTTGCCACCCAGGCCTTGATGTGGGTCATAAAATGACCTGTGCCTGGGTGGGTTAATACCAGAAAAAAAAAACCTTCATAGAGGTGAAAGTCCATTATATCGAGGGTCCGTTAGATGTGAAACCTCCATCTAAGTTCTTTTTGTTGTGTTTTTAATTCCACATTTTCCCTCCTCTTCAAAGGTCTGCCCACCTTTGGTTGGGTCAAGACTGTCAGGGTAGAAGGCATCATAACTCAATCATTATGATTTTCCTCAAACTTCCATTATCATTAATGTATTCAGCGCAAAAACTGTATTAAAAATTATGTTGTTTTGCTTAATTAATTTGCTGGTGTTTGTAGAATAATTACTGTACCAGGTGAAATTGTCAATCATTAATATGGGAAACATCTAAGTGGCAGGTAATAGTATATAAACAATGTAAATAAAAAGTATATAGGCGGTCACCGAGTTACAACCGTCCGACTTACAATCATCCGCACTTATGAATGGGATCACAATACATTCATCGCAAAAATTTGTAATTAAAATCCAATTATTTACATTATTTTCATTATTCTATATTGTTTAACATCATTTTATTTACAGTAGTTGTTATGTATGGGATATTATTGTTGTTTTGTAATGGCAGAGTTGTGCTATAACCTAACCTATGGAATTAAAACTGTTCTCACTTACAATCAGGGTCCAGGAACGTACCCTTGTCGTATAAACATAAATAATGTACAGAGACAGTTGAAGATTAAGGAGGTCAGACACTGTCAGCACGTACCATGTACGGTAATATAAAATAATACTAGAGATAATTCAGTTATGCATGAGAACACCACTACCACCAGAAGGAGTTGTTCAATTTCATTCATTTTTTTCACAGATGTTCTTACCATTATTGTAAGTATTTTAAAAGAGGCAACATTTACTAGAACCTTACAGAACCTGTCCTAACCGTCCAAAGAAACCTACCAAATCTTACCTAACTTCCTAGATGGGGGGGCAGACCCCCGCCATATTAAACAGAAAGTACTTACAGGTATTTTGATATCTGGTACCAATGAAAGCAATGTTGTTGAAGCATCATGGTTTAATTTCATGTTTTTTGTGGATGTGAGAGTATGCTCGGACAGAGCATAAATAGTCCTCCAAAAAATCTGCGGTAGTCACCGTGCATTGTTTGTTTACAACCAACCCACTTGGTCCAAGCGTACTCTCTTGTCCACAAAAAAAGTAAAATTACACCATGCCACTTCACCAAATTTGGTTTCATTGGTACCAGATATCAAAATAAGTATACTGTACTTTGTTTAAATTGGCAGGGGGTCCAGGGGGCAAAGCCTCCTCCAGCTAGGAAGTTAAGTAGCTTTCTTTGGTTGTTAGGACAGGTTCTATTAGGTTCTAGTAAATGTGAGGTTACATATTTAGTAGTTGCCAACACCTACATATATATTGAGTCTTATATAAAGAGGAAAGATAAATTAATTTTTTTCTAAAGCATTTCTGTTGGAAATTTATATTTTTAGAATTATTTAAGCAAAAAAATTTCCAGCAAAATTATTTGTTGAAAGTGGACAGGGCTGTGCAGTTGGCGAGTTGTCCGGTCTTCTCGGACTATTCCTTGACAATGGTTCACTCAGCTCCGTTAACTCAGGTTGTGGTTGTTGTGTTGATGACAGCTTCTACACCTTAAACAAATCCACACCTAGGTGGCCCTAGGGCTGGCCATCCTCGTTATAATTAGTATTTTACCCCACATTTCCCTCTACTTCTCAGCCCTGTCCAGTTTAAGCAACACCTGCAGAAAAAATTAAAGAAACCCAAAAACTTCTTCAGGTGGTAGCGGTGCTCTCAGAAATGACCATACAAACACCTTGACTGTGTTTACGGGTGTGTGTCTAGTTAAATGTATAATACGTACATATGAACCAATGTGTTTACAGAGTATGATTCACACTTCTCTTTATCCCAGTTACCAGAACAAATTGAAATTGAAAACAAGCTCAACGAAGCCTTATTATTTCAGTTAGGTTAAGTTCGGTCAATTAAAAAACACCAAAATACACAAGAAAAATAATGTCTCATACTATTTGGGGAAACTTGGATAAAATTGAGTTATAATTCATTTCGATAATTATTTGGATCGTGACCGCCCGCTGTTTTTAATTGAAAATAGGTTAAAAAACACCAAGTTTTCACTGATTTTATTAGAGGTAACTGTATTATGTTGGGTAAAAATATAAAAATAAATGAAATCATGTGCTAACCTAACCTAACCTATATCTCAAAAACTAAGCATTTACACAAAACATGAATAGAACAAAAAGTAATCAGCGTACAAAACTACGTCTAAAGACATCCCCATTATTACCGAACCACTGATGGCCATGAGTCATATATTTGCCTTCATTTTTATCCCAATCGGTATTTCCCATTTTTTACAATTATCACCAGGATTCAAATTTTTACCGTACGTAGCAATAACAAGTTAGGTTAGGTAGCCCCCCTTCCCCGGATAGGTATATGGCAATAGGGTAGGTTAGATAGCGCCCCCCCCCCGATGTCTACATGGCAATAGGTTAGCCTTTTTTAGTATGTTTAATCATTTTTCTGGTGTACTGTGGTGTGTGTGTTTTAAGTTGATTCTGAACGCCATTTCTTGTGACAAAGAGCAAATTTTTGGGGTGTTCTTCAATTCCTCATAAATAAAAAAGAATTAAATATAAATAATTACGCCTGCACTGCCGCTGAATTTTCATACGGAAGAAAACGAATTTAAAACGGCGGAATTTCACTGTTTTATTGTGGACACTGGAGGTGCTGGTGGTAGAGTGGTACCGCTCTTGCCTTCGCAAGCGAGATGTCACGGGTTTGATTCCCGGGCCGGTGGAAGTTGTTTGGACATACTTCCTAGTCCCCATTAGTCCCTGTTCACCTAGCAGTAAAGTAGGTACCTGGTGTAAGTCGAAAGTTGCAAATTCGTATTCAGGGACAAGTTGTTGGAGCTTCCAATAACTTGATGACATAAACCATTGACTCTTCAGGCTTCTATGCCCTTGACTCTTCAGGCTTCTACGCCCTTAACTCATGAGACATAAAAGGCAAGCATGAACTTAGCATGCTTCCCTGTTGGGACCTGTAAACGCTTCTGCACTTCACCTTACACAAGGATGTAGGGGAGTGCCCAATAAGTGATAAAAAAAAAATGTGGACACTCGTAGTTATGGCAAATATTTAAATATTTTAAAGTGTTTATTTCAAAGTTAAACCTAACCTAACCTTAATGTAACCTTAACGTGTAGTCGTCAATATTAATCAACTTAAAAACGGCTCATTTCCGCAAAAATACCAATGTTATAAGTAATTAAGAAACATCAACATACACTCGAAAAATATTTCATACCAAGTGGGGAAATCGAGATAAAAACAAATTGTAACCTAAACATGCATTTTTATCATTATTTATATCATTACTGTACCTGGAAGACAGCTTGGGGACACTGGCACGAATATGACAGTAATTGTATCCACAGAAACACTTAATACAGCAGGGAGCAGCTCCTCCTCCTGGGCCGCGGGACACAAGCACAGACACGCAGCCAAGGAATCAGGGTTGCCAACTCGGATTTTCAAATGTCGCTAGGCTGGTACCTAAAAGTAGCTAAATGTCGCTAAATCTTCCATGGAAAGTCGCTGGCTATTATTCACCCCCTTCAGTAATTTGATGCAAATAATATTTTCATAATGCCGACTATAATGGACGGAGTATAAATAAAATGCATTATGTAAAAATAAAAATATTACTTTTTTTAAAGTTTAATGTGCACACTTACCTATTATTCAATAGTAATTGCATCCCAGTCCTCTTCGTAGTGTGAACAACTGTAGAGCTGGAAGCATGTGAAGTGCTTGGTTCAGGTTCTCTTGTAACTGTATGCCTCCACAGTCCCTATCTTTCCTAAAATATCACTAGGAAGTTCATAACTTGCACAACAGGTGTTCTGTCTTTTTAACCCATACTTTATTGTAAGAATTGCCTTTAATGTCGATAGTTTCATTTTGTTGCGCAATTTTGATTTCACAAAGTTCATATTACTAAATGTGCGCTCTACATCTGCGTTTGAATGCGGAAGAGATAAGGCAGCGAGTGCAATTTCAGCCAGATTATGGTAAGGGTTTTCACCTGTCGCATCTCTGTAATTTGCCACTTCTGACCACAATTTTAGGGTGTTAGATGCATGGACGGGCTGACATCAAGTGATCAGGAAATAGACGTGTCCCTCCTTCTGTACCACGACCCGTTCAAATGTATTAAACTTTTCTTATTATTTATTGTCCCTGTAACCCCGTTGCTATATATTATGGCTCAAAATTAGGAAAACTGAGTTTTCATGGACAGTCCAAAAGTATCCAGAAAGTCGCTAGATTTCTGTGGATATCTCTAGATTTGCGGCAAGTCGCAAATCGCTCTAAAATGTCGCTAGAAAAAAACAAAAAGCTCTAGATCTAGCTACAAAGTCGCTAAGTTGGCAACTCTGCAAGGAATATCCAATGAGGAGGTTATACTGGAAGCGTTTATCAGGCCGCAGATAACATCCGATCACATTTAGAGGAAAGCAAATTAATCTACGACTCTGAACACGGGTTTACAAAGGGAAAATCTTGTCTAACAAATCTGCTGACGTTTTTTTAGGAAAGTCTTCGAGGTAGTAGATATTGACGATAATTACGATATTATTTACTTGGACTTTAGCAAAGCGTTTGACCGAGTACCATATCAGAGGCTTCTTAGAAAAATTAAGGCTCATGGTATCGAGGGGAAGAGCTGCAGAAGGATCACTGTGGGCTCCAAGAATGGTCAAAGAAATGGCTGCTGAGATTCAATGTCATGAAGTGTAAGAGGATGCACCTGGGGCATACGAACGGTAAGGAGGCGTATCATATGTCCCAACGGGATGAAGAAACTGCACTAGTTGAGACTGAATGTGAGAAGGACCTAGGTCTGTATGTTGACAATGAGCTGAAGTTCTCGGGCCATTGCGAGAAGAAGGTAAACCAGGCAAATAAATTATTGGGTCTTATAAGAAAGTCGTTCAGATATCTAGACGGTCCGTGAAGTGCTTCCCCATCTGGAGTACTGTCACCCTGTCTGGTCCCCGAGATATGCTAGGGACTGTCAGTTGGTTGAAAATGTTCAGAGGGCCACCAGACTGGTGCCTGCACTTCGGCACCTCAGCTACCCTGAGAGATTGGAGTGCCTGAACTTGCCTAGCTTATACTACAGACCGGCAAGGGGGGACCTAGTTGAGGTGTATAAGCATCTCAGGGGGCACTACTCAATCCAGTGTCCTTACTTGGAGCTGGCGGACGCTCGCCCCACAAGGGGTCACAGCTCAAGATTGAAGAAGCCGCAAGTCCAGAAAACTGTGAGGGCAAACTTTTTCGGAGTGAGGGTTGTAAATTCTTGGAACAATCTACCAGAGAGTGTTGTGACGGCACCGAGTGTGAGCTCTTTCAAGAGAAGACTTGACCAACACTGGAGCGGGTTCAGGTACATTCAGGAGCCGGTGCATGCTCAGTATTTACCAACAGTGCGTGACAGAGACGTGACCGATCGCCCAAGCGGCTAACGAGCCGATCAGTGGCGAAGAGGATAAAAGTAAAAGAAGCAACCTTGTAAAAGATTGCACCACTCAAGTCTGAATGCACCACTATCCTGGACTGAATGCACCACAATATTATAAGTAGGATATTTTGCCTACAAAAATGTATATCGGTATATAACTTATCACAATATTGGCACTTTAAGTAGAAAGAAGAAGAATTCATCATATTTTCCTGATTCTATGAAAAATATTTTCAAAATGTTATGCAAATACTCAGTGTTCACAAGAGAGGATGCAACTAACCTTCCTGCGTTTGAGGACAGACGGTTCGACACAGCACTGCCCCACATTGTGTTCACAGAAGAGGGCATTAGAAATAAACTGTCCAGGCTAAAGGTCCATAAGAGTCCCGGACCTGACATGGTGCATCCTAGAGTGCTAAGAGAGCTGTGCAACGAGCTTGCAGAGCCCCTGAAGCTCCTGTTTTGTAAATGCCTGGATGAACAAATGGTCCCCAGTGAATGGAAAGTGGCTTATGTGAGTCCTATCTTCAAGAAGGGCGATAGTCACTCCACGAACAATTATAGACCGGTGAGCCTGACCAGCATAATATGTAAAGTACTTGAGAGTATTATCAGAGATGCCGCGATGGAACATCTACTACGAAACAACCTTGTAAAAGATTGCCAACACGGTTTTATGCCGGGGCGCTCTTGCTTAACACAATTGCTCAAGGTATTGGATATTTGGACCCATATTCTGGAACGGGGTGGTAATATCGACAATATTTACCTAGATTTTGCCAAGGCTTTCGACAGTGTACCCCACGAAAGGCTGAAAATCAAACTGGAAGGGTACGGAATTCGGGGAAATGTCCTAGCGTGGATAGAAGACTTTCTACATGACCGCATGCAGTGTGTGGCGATTAATGGCACGAAATCGTCATCTGTACCTGTAACAAGTGGGGTACCACAGGGCAGTGTATTGGGCCCGCTGTTGTTTGTTTGTTTCATAAATGACATGCCTGACGTTGTACACTCCTCCATACAAATGTTTGCCGATGATGGCAAGTTATTTTTCGGGAAATTAAGAACCAAGCGGACTGTGAAGAGCTGCAGAAGGACCTCTGTGGGCTCCAGAAATGGTCGAAGAAATGGCTGCTGAGATTCAATGTCACGAAGTGTAAGAGGATGCACCTGGGGCGTACCAACGGTAAGGAGGCGTATCATATGTCCCAACGGGATGAAGAAACTGCACTAGTTGAGACTGTGTGTGAGAAGGTGTGTATGTTGACAATGAGCTGAAGTTCTCGGGCCATTGTGAGAAGAAGGTAAATCAGGCAAATAAATTATTGGGTCTTATAAGAAGGTCGTTCAGATATCTAGACGGTCCGTCCCTCGTGACGATCTTCAGGAGTGAAGTGCTTCCCCATCTGGAGTACTGTCACCCCATCTGGTCCCCGAGATATGCTAGGGATTGTCAGTTGGTTGAAAATGTTCAAAGGAGGGTCAGCAGACTGGTGCCTGCACTTCGGCACCTCAGCTACCCTGAGAGATTGGAGCGCCTGAACTTGCCTAGCTTATACTACAGACGGGCAAGGGGAGACCTAGTTGAGGTGTATAAGCATCTCAGGGGGCACTACCCAGTTGAGTGCCCTTACTTGGAGCTGGCGGACGCTCGCCCCACACGGGGTCACAGCTCAAGATTGAAGAAGCCGCAAGTCCAGAAAACCGTGAGGGCAAACTTTTTCGGAGTGAGGGTTGTAAATTCTTGGAACAATCTACCAGAGAGTGTTGTGACGGCACCGAGTGTGAGCTCTTTCAAGAGAAGACTTGACCAACACTGGAGCGGGTTCAGGTACATTCAGGAGCTGGTGCATGCTCAGTATTTACCAACAGTGCGTGACAGAGACGTAACCGATCGCCCGGGCGGCTAACGAGCCGATCAGTGGCGAAGAGGATAAAAGTAAAAGTAAAAGAGTAGTATTCACACAACTTCAGCGATCAGTTGCTGCACCGGACACAAGATTATAATATTATGAACATTGCTATTTGTTACGCTGTACAAATGCGCGATGACCTGCAAATTGTTTTAATAAAAACACATAAATCTAACGTAGTTTTATATTCTTATTTCGAAGGAAGGAAACCGGTGTTGCCATACGTACGATAAATATCCATCCCCCATCCCCCCTCCACCCCGGCCTTCGTTTATCCCGCTAGCCTGCAGGTATTACACGTACACGAACGTGGAGCAGTGTTTAACTGTTTATAAATCAAAGGTTTGTTTAGAAATTAGTGAGTGTAATGTTGCATGACCTCAATGGCATATATAAGTTTCTGGAAAGCAGGGGGGGAGGAGCAAGACATGGAGTTACTGACATTATTTGGTAATTTCTTATAATAGAAGTACTACCAGGCGTTCAAGGTCATTCATATTTTCCGTAAAATGATCGTTTCTGTTATTTAGTAGATTTTTCGGATTTTAAGTTTTTGGTGTCACTACTCACTAGTTTAGTTAGAAACTGTGATCATTCGAAGACACTGTATATTTTTACAAGTTACCCATAATGACCCACGATATTTTTGGGTTCAGTTCTGGGTATATCTCGTCCTTTCTAACAACTTCTTCCAGAACAGTTTCTGTCACAAATGATTTCGTTTGCGAGAAAATCGCATTAATTTGTGAGGGAATTATCAAATATTTACTATGTTCAGTGTTGATTTTACCTGTGTCCTCACCCCTCAGAGAACTCCTGTGTGTTTGCATGGTGTTACTAGTCTCAGCCAGTACCCGACTCCCCATCCCACTTTTATGTAGGAGAAATTGGCGACCCACTCCTGCTCACGCTTAATAAGGTAATGCTCATGTCAGATTATATTTACTGTATGTGGTACAGCAGAAAGGAAAATTATAATGCTGAGACTATAGCCTTTATTAAAAGCAGTACATTTAGGTAAAGGTTTACAAAACTGCTATCACCATAAGGAAATGTACAATGTGGTTTAATTTTTTTTACACTATTAGCATGTTATTATACACGGAAATGAAAACGACAATGCATAGAACCCATTAGAACCTGAACCTAACAAACCCAAGCTATTAGGTCATGTTCTAGTAGGTTCTATGCATTATTGTGTTCAATTATATGTTTAATATTATGCTAATAGTGTGTAAAAAAAAAGTAAACCAAACTGCATTTATTGAATATGGTAGATGTAAACCCAACCTGACTAACCCCCCTAACCCAACGAAATTAAGCAAAAGAACCAAGGAAACACTACCTAACGATTGTCACGAACGAAATTAATCCTAAACAAACAACTTACTTTAATATTGGGCTACTGATATATACGCAATTCTAAGCTTAATAGAGATATGTAATTATTTTATTAAAAGGATCAGGAGTAATGGAACACAATTTATACAGTTGGAAAGGAAGGAGCAATGTTGGCGGGAGGGGAATTAAGTGCAGCCGGACTGACTTATGATAAGAAAATAATTTGGGCGTTTGAAATGCACCTAGAGACATAATTTTAAGACCATAACATCAGTGTTCGCTGTGTGTTGACCCCTTAATTTCCCTCATCCTTCATGCCGTGCCCACTAACAAGGAATTTAAGATTGTAGGATAGTTAAAAATAAAAATCCTAAAAAATTACTTAAAATTATAATAGAAAGTTGTTGTTTCTTTTAATATACTTAAAATCACAAAAACAACAAGTATGTGTATAGGAAATATAAAGAAAATCAACAACTTCTAGTGATAGCTGTGTTGTAAACATTTACCAAATGTTATAATAAATGGATGATCAAGTGTATTTTAAAAGAAAATCATCAAAATTTTTCACAGATGAATATATTAATATGTACTATTTATGTATACTGTACTATACAGTATATGTAAATTGTAAAATAAAAAAAAAAAATAAAAAATAAGGTAAGGTAAGTAAGGTTAGGTTAGGTTAGAAAATAAGAATGGAGGAAACTGTAGCGGGTCTATTGGCCCATACTGGGCACTCCCATTTACACCCATCCCCTATCGCTTATACTGTATATCCATCCAACATATGTTTGAAGCTATCCAGCGTATTCGAGTTAAAGATGATGTTCAGTAACTTGTTCCATTCATCCACTACTCTATATCTAAACCTATGTTTACCTATCTTGCGCCTAAATCTTAATTTTTTTTAATTGAAAGCCATTGTTACGAGTTCACTCCTGGCTGGATAGTTTGAGTATCTTATGTTATATCACTTTTGTTTAGCCCTGATTTCCATTTATACACCTTTATCATATCGCCCCTCACTCTACGTCTCTCGAGGTAGTGCAAATTAAGATGCTCTAACCTGTCTCTGTACTCAATGTTCCTAATGCCTGGGATTAGGTTTGTCATTCTCCTCTGAATTCTCTCCAGGGATTCTATATCCATTCTGTAATACGGTGACCATAATTGAACTGTGTAATCCAAGTGAGGTCTCACAAGCGCAAGATATAGTTTTAGGATGACCTCTCTAGTCTTGTACCTAACACTTCTTTGTATAAACCCAAGTATAGCCTTGTTTTGAGCAAATACACATTGTTTACTTGGGTAAAGATTCCTACTTATCATTACTCCTAAATCTTTCTCACATTCGGATTTCTCTATAATCGTTGTTTATAATCGTTGTTCATCTGATATCTGGTTTCTCTGTTTACATCTCCTAGACTAAGTACTTTATATTTGTCCACATTGTATTTCATCTGCCATTTTTCAGACCAGTTGAAAAACTTGTTTAGATCTTCCTGTAGTTTTGCGTAGTCCTCTGTCGAAGGCTTTATTAAAGTCAAGATATACCACATCATAGTCGTACCCCTCGTCCACTGATTCGAACACAGCTGAAAAGAATGTTAAGATTGGTTAGACATGAATTCCCACTTGTGAAGCCATGTTGGGAATCATTGATCAACTTGTGCTTCTCCAGGTGATTTCGAATAGAGTTTTGAATTATTGCTTCCAGTAATTTGCCTACAATTTATGTTAAGCTGATTGGACGGTAGTTAGAAGATAGTGATCTTTCTCCCTTCTTGAAAATTGGTATTACATTTGCTATCCTCCAGGATTCTGGTACTACACCCATTTATAAGGACAGGTTAAACAAATTTGCTAAGGGCATACTAAGTTCTTCCTTACATTCCTTTAATAATCTGACAAATATTTCATCGGGAATTGGCGACTTATTAGACTTTAGCTTGTCTGTTTGCTTACTAATGTTGTTACTAATCACTACTATCTCGCTTTATCTATTTTCTTCACTATCTTTGTATACAGTGTAGTCGGTGCCTCGAGTATCATGTTTAAATTTTCGGTGGTGAAAACTGTTGAATATTATTTATTCAGATTATTGCTCATTTCTCTGTCATTGTCAGTTAGCTCGCCGGTATCTGACTGTATTGGTCCAATCTTTTCTCGTATTATAGTTTGATACATTTGAAAGAATCCCTTGGGGTTTGACTTTGCCTCCCTTGCTACCTTCAGTTCAATATTCCTCTTTGATTTTCTTATCTCCGTCTTAACCCTACTGGCCAATGCTTTATAATAATCTCGGAGGTAAACTTCACCACAATTTATTCTCCTACCTATAGACTTCCTTTGTCCAATAATATTCTTTAAATAATTATTAATCTATTTAGGGTCACTGTTGTCTGATCTGAATTTTCTGTATGATATGTTCTGCCTTTGTGCATTAAGTAACTCATTATTTAAATTGTTGTGGAACTCGTCAAGCTCAGATCTTATGATCAGGTCATCCTCAACTGTCATATTTTGTGAGCATAGTGTTGTCAGGTCTCCAGGTAAAGTGGGGTCGTCCTCTGTGGGTATATTGTGTGAGGTCACCTCACGTGAGGTCATGTAATCCATCCCCAAATATGATCCCCCTTCTTTCTGCTGCCTTTTCAACCTATCAAAGTTTGCCCTTCTTGAAATCTGGGACTTTAATGGAATTTTCCTTGCGACTGTCATTAAATTTTAATTAAATTCTTATTTCTTTGTGGTCGCTGTTGGCAAGTTCGTTCCCTTCCTCGACATTACTAACGAGGTTTTCGCTGTTTGACAACTAAATCGAGTATATTATTACCCCGGGTGGGTTCGGCTTTATGTTGACTTAGGAAACAGTCCTGAACTGTTTCAAGAAAATCATCAGATTCTGAGTTACATGTAAGGTCGATCCAATCTATTTGGCTAAAGTTAAAGTCGCCTGCTATACAGACATTGCTATGTCTGGAAGCCCTGCGCATTTCATCCCAAATAAGGCGCTCATTAACTCTATCAAGATTAGCAGGTCTATACAGGTACTTCTTGGCTTAGACCTACTAGACCAGTGGTTCTCAACCTTGTTTGGCCCATGCACCCCTTTCACCATATGTCAGAATGTCATTCCCCCCTCCTTTCCAAGATTGTCTGCCTCAAAAAGTGCATTCCAAATAATATGAATCTAATACAGGTTGTACCTCTCTAGTCCGGCAACCTCGGGACCTGACATGTGCCGGACCATGGAAATTGCCGGACCATGGAAATTCACCCTTTTCCTGGATAGATAGTGACTTGTGCTTAAGCCTGGAAGCACTAGCACCACTTTCTCTGCATCATGGTCTCTTTGAAGACATATTGAAGGGTTAAATGTCGTATAGTAGCTTCTCAAATTTCGCGAGTTTTTAATTCTTAACGTATTTTATTGGAACACACAAAAAAATAAATAAATAAAAATTTTGACGGCGGAAACTTGAATTTCGACGGGTTTGAACGGCCCGCCAACGTACAGACGACGTGCATAATCGTGTAAACAGCGTCATTTATCTTATGTACAAAAGATTCATTATTGTTTATTACTGAATGTCTTTTTCATTGAATTAATGTTTATGTGTGCAAAATGAGCAATACAATTCATTAATAATACGTAGAATATTAAAACACACGAGGAAATGACACAGCATTGTATTCGTTGATTACAAAACCAGTGACTGACTGGTTCTACATATAAAACTGAAGAAAATAAGACCTTGGTTGTAGCTGTAGTAAAATTAATATGGTTGTTTTAAGTAATGTTATTTAATGTTAATAAATGGAACAATAGAAGTAGCTAACGATAATGGTAAAGAAAAAAGAGAGATCGCATATGTAAGTGCGCATGCCACACGTGAAAACATATCATCATTACTTTACATAAGAATATGAAAGCAACACTTATTTACTGTTCATATATATTTTAATTAATGTTTCTGAATTTGTTTTTATTGAATTAATGTACGTGTGTGCAAAATTAACAATACAATTTATTAATAATACGTGGAATATTAGAGGAGACGAGACGGCTGCCGGCATTGTTTATGTTAAAGCTTACGAAACCAGTGACTGATTGGTTCTACATATAAAACTGAAGAAAATAAGACCCTGAGTTTAGCTGTAGTAAAATTAATGTAAAAAATGAATATGGTTGCTTGAAGTACCTGTAATGTTATTTAATGTTAATAAATGGAACAATATAAGTAGCTAACCATTAATGGTAAAAAAAAAGTGAGACTGCTCGTATGTAAGTGCGCACATGTGAAAATATATTGTCATTACTCTACATAAGAATATGAAAGCAACACTTATTTACTGCTCATATATATTGAAGGGTTAAATGTTGTACTCTGTATAGACAAGCAGAGAGAGAGAGAGAGCAGCCGAACTGCCGGATGTAAACAAACCTTAATTTCCCGCGGCTTCTTTTTTTTTTTAAGGGGATTAGCCCACCCGGGCATAGGTCACTGACCCACATTGGGGCCTGAGGGGCAAAAATTTAATACTCCTATAATAATAATAATAATACTAATTAGATAGGTAAAAAAAAAAAAGGCGCTCATCTACCTATTGGATTAAACTTAAATTCGTTCGACCATGAGCTCTTGACCCTGCCAGAATGCCGGACTAGAGGCACTGAAAATCCTTTATTTTTTCCATATTAGTACATATACATTTACAATTTTACATGGATTATTTTTATAGTGGAGTTTTACAAATTGAATGCCAATTGAAAATGTTGATGGATTTATAAAACTTGAATAAAAGTAAAATAGTTTTTTTTATATGTATAATGAATTACTTAACAGACCAAACTGAAGCATAATGCAATAAACAAAAAGTTCAATAGAATACCAGGATATTGTAAATTTGTAATTAATTTTATTCAGATGAAAATTACAGTCAATGAGAAACCTGTGATTGTTTTTTCTTCGCCAATTCTGGGATACGCGGAGGAGTGCTTGAAAGGGCACAGCGCAGGTCATTTTCTACCTCTAATCTACTACGTTGCTTCGTTTTAATTTGCAACAGAGTTGAAAAGCCTGACTCACAAAGATATGTCGACACAAACGGAAGCAATGCACGGATAGCTCTTTCTGCCACTTTTGGGTAGGAATCGCACATCAAGGGCCAAAATTCTGTGATTGATTTCTCATCGAACATATCTCTTGCTCCCGAATCAGTTTTCCCCCCTGAAAACCTGAATTCCCCCCCCCTGGGGGGAATTCCCCCCTGGTTGAGAACCCCTGTACTAGATGTACGACCACCTGGACATACAACTGCTGCAGTCGTATAAAATATTTTTCAAATTACGTATTTTCGAGTCCCGACGTTAGTGATCGCGCTGTGTACTGACAAAAATTTAGTTTGTAATTCCCTTTAAAATGGCTGGCTAGCATAAAAGTGAGAGTTCTCGTGGTGCTGAGAAGAAAAAGAGACACTCATTTTAGATTTTCTATGTATTATTTTCGCCTTATCGACTTATGACCAATTTGACTCATTACCTGGTCGTCGGTCCGGAACCCTGTTGTAATTCAAGGAGAGACTGTATATTACTCCTGCCATTAATTTTTCCCTACCATCAATTAATTCTATCCAAATTGTTTCTGTATTCAGTTAATTTTTTATTTCCTTATTTATTTTATACTTCAGATTATCCCTGACATATATTGCTACTAACTCGTGAGTCTAGGTTTATCCATGTTTCGGTGACTGCTATTACATATATCGATTTTTTCCGTACATACGAACGCCCTGCTTCAAATCGTTGATTGCGATCATAGCTTTTGCTGTTGTATCTTCCCCTTCAATCTTTGAGATGACTTGATGGAAGGTGACTGGCTGACTATGTACAAAGTTGAGCCAGACTTGCTCAATGTTCACCCCAAAAAAAAAAAAATCTTCAACAAAACAGGACACTTGCTTTGACTGAGAAAATATGACTTTAAGCCAGGAAACATTCTAAGAATTCTCTCAATAGCAAGCATTAGTGCAAACCATCTTGTTTTACTCTACCACAGGAGTTGAGTTTATATTCAATTTCCACAAAATCGTAGAAGTCCTTCAAGTCTTCTACTCCTAACTGTAGACAAGTAGAAGTATGAATACTGTATATCTTAACAACGACTGTTTCCACATCAATTGGCAAACAGTCGCAGGGAGTCTGCACAGCATTATGTTAAATGTGAGCACAACAACCAATACCAATCAATTCTTTGCCTAAGTAAGTATAAAGTTTCCTGAAAATGTTATAAACTCCTTTTCTTTGAGTGCCACCAAAAATACAGTTTGTGTTATCACTGGGAAAAGCAACTAATTTCTTGCCAAGATCATGTTATTTGATAATAACTGTTCAGTAGTTCGCCACAATATCCAAGGTTTCTCCAGGCTGAGACTGAAAGTCAATGAGTTTTACTTGTAAACCTTCATAGGGCTGAAAGAAGCAAGTCAGTATAGGGAAGATTTTACTACTCCCATGGTTGCTTGCATCAGTTACACAATGAGCATCCTTCAACTGTTTATCCAGTTCTGAGAAGGCATATGGTGCAAATACATTTGTAATAATTGTATGGCATTTCGTTCTGGCACATCTAAATTTTGGCTCAAAGCATTTCTGAAAGATTTTTGACGCACATTCAGATCCTTTCTGCTAGGGGGACACACTTTTAAGGAAAGGTAGTGACTGTTTTGCTAGACAAGGCACTGACATCTGCAGCTTTGTGTTTCTGTTAGATCAAATGCTTAGCAATATCATTATCTCCATATGTGCAATGCAAAACTTTCTCTGTTACCTTTCACACACTGTACATCACTTTCTATCATCGTTTTTGTAAGAAAGGAGTTTTTTGATTGCATGGAGGAATTAAAAGTACTTACACTTTTGCTTGGGCATTTTCCCAACCAAAAGGAAGAAAAACTGTCCAACACGGAAATAACTTTCCTAATTTTCTGTGCATGGTGAAGCGTATAATGCTCCAAGGCTTGACCAACACTGAGGATTCAGCGAGTAGCATAGCTTACAGTTTGCAGTTTTCTGCCTGTTTTCATAAATTTTCTTCTCTTGCTGGGTATACATTTTCAATGTTTGTACAGTCGGCCCTTAACATACGCGGGTTTATAATACACGGATTTGCAAATACGCGGATTGCCCCGCCGGAGGAATATTCTGTACATTGAAGTAATTGAAGTACATTCAAATCGCGCGCCATTCAACTCGAGCGCGGCACCGAACACGGGACACCGCTCGCTCCCGCAACCTCACACACACACGCATAGCTCTCCCTCACTCAGTCAGTCTCGCTGTAACCACGCTTGTGTTGACATCAGCATTGTACTTGCAAAAATATTACATTTCCGTGAATGTATTATATCAAGCACAGTATGAATAGAATATCACTAATATAAGAGTATTTTAACCAAAAACTACTAAAAAAACGAGTAACATATCTTGAACATTGGAAGGTTAGGTAAAGTCTTTTGTTTTCATGTAGTTTATCCTAATTTACATTGAAATGCATTACGTTTCAGCAAAACTACTACGTATTTATTTCTGAGAATATGGAAATGTAATATTTTGCTGAAATGACGTACGTATTACAGTGGAAAGTGACGAAAGCAATGACTCGCTTTCTTTCGTTCAAAAGATGTTAGTGTAATCGCTTTTCGAATGGTTTTCAGTTAAAAAACTGTTGTATTACAATAATATTCTATCCTAATTCACTTGTGATGCAACAGTTTTTTAACTGAAAACCATTCAAAAAGCGATTACGGTAATATTTTTTGAACAAAAGAAAGCGAAAGTCATTGTTTTCGTCACGATTTTATCCCACATTCCACTGTAATACGTACGTCGTTTCAGCACAAATATTACATTTCCGTGAATGTAGTATATCAAGCACAGTATGAATATAATATCATTGTAATATAACAGTATTTTGACCGAAAACTATTAAAAGAACGAGTAACATCTCTTGAACATTGGAAGGTTAGGTGAAGTCTTTTGTTTTCGTCATGTATTTTATCCTATTTTACATTGAAATACATCACGTTTCAGCAAAACTACTATTTATTTCTGAGAATATATTCATTCAGGCACAGTTTAGGTAAAATATACATGTGCTGTAACATTTTTTTAATTGAAAACGATTCGAAAAACACGTACCCTCTAGCCCTGTTCAAGGAGAAGACTGGGAGGAGCTGTTTGGTGTTGAAGACGATGACAAGGAAAATGATTTGGATGGATTTTAATGAAAATATTCAGAAATATGGTATCGTAGTATTTATTCAAGTCAATTAGGATAGAATATTATTGTAATACAACAGTAGTGACGATGTGGAGGAGGCGGAGGGATAGAGCGGGGAGGAGGTGACTGGCGGGAGCAGGGACGAGTGGAGATGCCAGCCAGTACATTACGGGTGTATTAATTGTTTTTATAGCTATTTTTGCATTTTAATATTAAATACTGTACATTACGTTTCAACAAAACTACCATTTATTTCTGAGAACATGGAAATGTAATGTTTTTGCTGAAATGATGTACTGTACGTATTACAGTGGAAAGTGGGATAAAATTGTGACGAAAGCAATGACTTTCTCTTTCTTTCGTTCAAAAGATGTTACCGTAATCACTTTTCGAATGGTTTTCAGTTGTTGGATTATAAGACTAATGATAGGATAGAATATTATTGTAATACAGTACGAGTACAACAGTTTTTTAACTGAAAACCATTCGAAAAGCGATTACGGTAAAATCTTTTGAACAACGAAAGAAAGCGAAAGTCTTTCGTCATGATTTTATCCCACTTTCCACTATAATATGTATGTCATTCCAGCAAAAATATTAAATTTCCATATTTATTTCCGAGAATATATTCATTCAGTCACAGTTAAGGTAAAATATACTTGTGATGTAATATTTTAATGAAAATACGGTATCGTAGTTTTCTTTTGTTTCAAATTTAATTAACAAAGATTGATGTTTCAAATGTAATGAACAAAATTTATGTCCAGTATCTATGAATAAACTTTAATAAATGAATACTTTATGTTTTACATCGTCCTGTGCTACCATACCATGGACTTGGCTACTTTGGGCTTGCTATGATGACGCAAGAGATCTGCCCTGGCAACTGTACCGACACTCACAGCTGGTGGTGCATTGGTGCATCGTTTCCATTGCTTACTGGTAGTTACTGGTAAATATTTTTCAACCTTAACAAAACTATTACCCTTTTAGAGGTCGACCCCCAATTTTTTGCCAAATAATTTGGTCTTTAAAACTCGAACTACACACAGGAATATACGGTAGACAAGGACATGGGGGTCAGGTTTTTTTTTGGGGGGGGGGGAGCCAGCACATATGCGCTGATTTTTAACATCCACGGCTATCTCTGTTACGTAACCCCCGCGTATGTTAAGGGCCGACTGTATGTTATATATCGAGAATTACTTGTATAATGTAATATATGATGTACAAAAACCATTGTGACATTGTAATGCACTTTTTATATCGGTAAAGGTCTTTTTAAATGGCAACAAACAGAATTTTACACTAACGTGAATGAAAAATGTTTAATGTAACACTTAACATGACATCTATGCACTCTGCCGGAACAGGACAGGAATCATACTAAGTTGGAGTCCTAATTTGCCAAACATTACTTTTTTTGCCACTGCCAACCTACCACTCTCTCTCTCTCTCAAAAATGTTTAGAATTTTGTGTATCAAAATTTATTCTTCCATTAATGAAGTGGGACATTTCAGGACAAATTCTGAAAATGCGGGACATTATTGGGATGCTGTCAGAATGCGAGACGTTTGATGAAAAATCGGGACGTCTGGTCACCTTAATCATATCAGTTCTTAACAGCTTGTATTTTAAGCTTGGTAATTTTAACTTCCTTAGTCTATCTGGGTATGCTAAATCTTTCATTCTTGATAGTTGTCTTGTTGCTCGCCTCTGGACTGATTCTATCTTATCAGTCATATTCTTAGTGTATGGGTCTCCAAACTGAGCTTGCAAAGTCAAAATGCAATCTCACCATTGACTTATAAAGTGGGATAAAAGTCGCTGTACAGTATTTAGAAACTGAAATGAGTTCCTTATTATCTCCATCATCGAATTTGCTTTCTTTGTCTTTTCAATGATATGTTCTTTAAATTTCAGCGTGTTATCAATGATGACTCCTATATCATTTTCCGATGTCACACAAAGCAACTTAATTTGGTGAACAGGTATACTGTATCATAATTCTTCTTAGCTTTCCCATCCCTTCCTCCGTGCATATTCTTACATTTTGCTGGATGAAATTCTAAAAGCCATTTCTTTTTTCAATCTTTCAAAATTAGAAGATCACCCTGTAGTCTTATGACATCCTCTTGATTATTCATCATCTATAAATTTTTTTGTGTCAGCAAAAAGATACACATGAGAATTAATCATTTCTGGGAGGTCATATGCAGGGTATATCACAAAATGCAATGGACCCAAAACTGTTCCCTGTGGGATACTAGTTGCTACTGGTACTTCATGCCATTTGAACATGGCTCCATTTACCAATACGCTTTGTTTTCTTCCAATTAGAAAGGATTCAATCCATTCCATCATTTGCACATTTATGCTATATGCTGATACTTTAGTTAAATGTCTCCGATGGAGAACTTGATCAAATGCCTTTTGAAAATGAGCAAAGTTGTGTCTCTTCAACATTATGTTACACAACATTTTAAAATGTGGAATGAGAAAACAGAAAGGTGTGGGTAAATAGAGAGATGGAGTGGAAATGAGTGTTGCCAAGCACTCCTCAAGAGCTGACATTTAACTCGCAGTCACACACACACACGTAGATGTGTCTTAATTCCCTTGCTGGGGGTATGTGAGTGGTGTTGGGGTGTGTGTGTAGTTGTTGGAGGGTGTGTTTGTGTGTGACGTGTTGGTGTGTTGACAGAAGTGAACCTTTTTGGGGGGTAGGGTCACATGGTCAATTCCCCCCCCCCCCCTTCCTCGCTCAAGCGTGGCTAACCTGATAGGGAGGTGAATTTGTTACCATAATGATCCTTAATAAATTCTCTATCAAATGTTTCTAATAAGATATCCTTAAATGAAATATTTCTATATGATATAGTGATGGGAATCCCATTCTTTTATATAAAAAAAGTAAGAAATGTTGATACCGGAGTCAGTAAAATCAGTTCTAATTTCCTTAGACACCATTTTTTTATGAAAATAATCCTGAATACTTTATCTAAAAGTTTGGTTAAAGAAATATATTTAAAAAACAAAAGCTCTATATGATACAGGTGTGAATAGAGCTGTTACTTTTATCCTCTTCACCACTGATCGGCTCGTTCGTCGCTTGGGCGAACGGTCACGTCTCTGTTACACTTCACTCAATTGATTGTACTGTAATACATAACTAATCATGTCTTAATACTTGCGATGAAGGTTGGGGAGGAGATTACTGTATTGGGTCATGGTACTAACCTGACCTCATGCAAAGTCTGGTCACCCAGTGTTGGGTGGGGGGATAAGTGGGTCTTATGACCTGAATATGTCTTGAGTGACCTTATTTATTATCTTTGAGGTTATACACAGTATTATGCTGTATTGTTTATGAGGGGTACATGTATTAATAAGCACAGATTATTACAGTAACGTATCTGTACTAATTAATGAAAAACAAATAAACATTATTGTATCATGGATGAGTCGGTCCTTTTGACAAACAGTGAGGCAACCCTTTGGGGGAGGGAGGTGGCACGGTCACTTTTACCCCCCACAACAAACGGAGGAGAGATTAACGCTTATAAAATGGCACTGACATTCTAACACACACTGCTGGGGAGGGGTTGAATAATCTTATAACACAATACTATACTCTCTCACCTCCAGTGAAGATCACATCGCGACCTGTCATCCTCTGCCAACCAGCCTGTCGGAAGCCACAACCTCGACTAGCAGCAGAAATCTAAGCCAATCACGAGGGTTCCCTATATTACGTCATAACCGTTAGTTTCCATCCTGCTCATGACATCCTGGCATCATCACTGTTGTCATTGATAGGGTAAGTATTTGTGTTTGCTCATTAGCCTTAAAAATAAAGTACAGTGATCCTCGGTTCTTGAACTCAATCCGTTCCAGAAGGTGGTTAGATTAGCGAAAGCGTTAGATTAACGAAACCATTGTTTCAATGGGTTTTTGGAGTAGTGGTTCCAGCTCACCGAAAATTTCCTAAATTCAACAAAAATGGTAGAAATTTGCCAGAGGTGTGTATGTAGAAGGCTCCTGGATGATGATGATGATGATGGGGAATTACAATGGGGGTGGAGAAGGAAGAAGAAGGCATTGAGGTTGGAAGAGAAGTCACCCCATGGCACCATTCATCCATAAAATTTTAGTTCTCTTGGTGTATTTCAAGATTATTTTCTTTAAATCAACACTGTACTGCATTATATATTTGTCAATATGTAAGAATATATTTCAAAATGACCAATAATTTGTGGAAACACAGAAAAAAAGCGTTTGGTTGAAGAGTCTCAAGCAAGATATTACTCCAGTGAAAACAGAAGCGACTAACGCCTGTTTGCTGTGTTGAGCTGGATGCTGCGCATTAAACTAGTCACTTTACCTTCAATTATTTCAATAATTGTTAAAATGACTAAAAATTTAATATTAAACTTTTAAAATTATTGAATAGTATAAACTTCTTGATATTTACTAAAATAGTTAGGAATTTAAGCTAGAACGATTAATGTATTGGTGGACTGATACTAAAGCTGGTTTGCCCGGTCAGGCAGCTTTATGATGAGTCGGTTCATGAAAATTAGTTAACGAATTTTGTTAGATTAACGGTGAAGATCCTTATGGAAGGCAGTTCGTTAACGAAATTTAGGTTAACAGTAGGTTAGTTAAGCGAGGGGTCACTGTATTAGCATTGGCTTGCTGTGTTCTTGCATTCCAATTTATCACATGCAGGTAGCCCTCACGATATGAATGGGTTAGGATCATTGAAAACAATTTGTTTAGTGTATGTTATATTGGGCCCCTTAACGTCAGTTACGTTCCTGAAAATGCGACGTTATCTGAAAAGACGTTAAGCAGATCAATGTTCCCTATAAGAAATATATAAAATACGGGAGTTATGTTCCTGAGCCTCTTTGCCCCCATGAAATACATTACGTATACATAAATTCAGAGCTCCTTGTGTGATGCCTGGTGAGGTGCTTGTATGCATTACTATAAAGTCACATTCATTGGCATTTTAAAAGCTTAAAACTTGGAACTCCCTCAGTATGACTGATAATACACACTCAGTAACCTTCTCAAACCTTCCCTGCTGCTGTAATAACAAATCACCCCCCCTCCGGCAAGATTGAAGGTACTATACATGTTTTTCAACTTACATGTATTTTTTGGTAGATATAGTAACTTTCTTCATTTATTTTTACCCATTTACATGCACACACCATCCTAAATACATATTGTCCGAAGGGCAAACCTGTACTGTCTAAAGTTGTATGTGATACTAAAAGAAATGTGATAACAGCCGATGGCCTGTCCAGTGCTGTACTTAAAAACATTCAAGTCAGAATCATGAACTCTGATCTAGAAGAACTGAGCAATGCAGAGAGACCTGGCAGTTGTAGCATTAGTAAATATGAAAAATTTTGTGACGAGAGGTACCGGTATGGCCAGCATAAGGACAGAACCAGACAATGTGATGTAGTTGTGGCCAGAATTAGGCTCGGATACAGGCATCTGGCAAGTTAGTAAAGCTGTACCCATACCGGAACACTCAGCATGTAAACTTTGTGATAAACCTTTAAAGCATACACTTGAACACTATATTATTGAATGTGACACTGTCAAGACTTCAGGCCACCTGGCTTATTGTATCATGAACTTTGTAATCACTATATTGAAAAAGGGGTGCTTGAGGACATTCTTGCTGTTTATCCCAAATTTGCTAGCCCACACTGATTAGTCTTCAATTAGAATATGACGTCCATTGTATATGAACCACTGTCTTTCATGGCAATGAACGGTGACATCACCCACATGTGTTTGTGTATGAACCTCTGTCTTGCGTGGCAGTGAGAAGTGATACCACCCTCAGTGTCAAGACCTGACTGATTTATTCAGAATAGGCAAACTGTACTCCAAGCTTTGTCAATAAATTTTTTAAAGCCAAAAAAAAAACTGTACTCAAATGTACTAAATAATTACTAAAATTTGTAGTGCAAACTATAGCTTGTATATATTAAAATTAATCACTAACTTACATGGATTCCAGCAATGTAAGGTGCATTCTGCCAAGTCAATTCCCCTAACCTGTATCATTTACATGCATTTTTATGGGAAAACAGTGATGACAAAAATGACGTTATGTTGAGTCGTCGGGACGTTCAACGAATTATTGGTATCTAAAGAGTAGCAACGTTGTACTGACACAACGTTAAGCGGGGCGATGCTATATGAGGACTTACTGTATTGAATAACATAACATTGTGAAAAATTGGGTTTAGTTCTCCAATGACAAGAAAACCCCAATTAAAAAACTACCTAATTACTATACAGTGACCCCTCGTTTAACGAACGCCTCGGTTAACGAAATTGCGGTTAACGAACTGCCTTCCATAAGGATCTTCAATTCGGTTAACGAACAAAAATTCGGTTAACGAATTTCTTATGAACCAACCTCAACATGTTTTCGCTTGCACTTACCGGGCAACCAGCTTCAGTATCAGTCCGCCAATACAGTAATCGGTTCTAGGGCTTAAATTCCTTACTATTTTAGTAAATATCAAGAAGTTTATACTATTCAATAATTTTAAAAGTTTAATATTAAATTTTTTAGTCATTTTAACAATTATTGAACATAATTGAAGGTAAAGTGACTAGTTTAATGCGCGGCATCCAGCCTCTTAACACAGCAAACAGGCGTTACTCTCTCTCTGTTTTCACTGGAGGTAACATCTTGCTTGAGACTCTCTTCAACTAAATGCTTTTTTTGTGTGTTTCCAAGCAAATTATTGGTCATTTTGAAATATATTTTACATATTGACAATATATAATGCAGTGCAGTGTTGATTTAAAGGAAATAATCTTGAAATACACCAAGAGAACTAAAATTTTATGGGTGAAATGGTGCTATGGGGTGACTTCTCTTCCACCCCAATGCTTTCTCTTCTTCCTTCTCCTCCACCCCCATTCTAATTCCCATCATCATCATCCAGGAGCCTTCTACATACACACCTCAAAGTAAGTGAACTTTTCTACCATTTTTGTTGAATTTAGGCAATTTTCGGTGAGCTGGAACCAATTACCCAAAAACCCATTGAAACAATGGTTTCGGTTAACGAGCGACCTTCTGGAACGGATGAGTTCGTTAACCGAGGGGTCACTGTACGATAAAACCCCATAATCCGTACTCTCCTAATTCGAAATCACTAATGATTCGTAGTTTTGCTGTTGCGAAATATACTGTATAACTAAACTTTAATAAAGGCACTGAAATTAAAGTATTTTATTACCGGTATCATCCTGTGTTGTGATGATTCACATTATGGTAGATATTAAAATGTTTTAAGAATAAGATATTGTGAGGAATAAGGTAAAATAATATCCAGGGAGTCCCCGGGTTACGAACGGGTTCTGTTCCTGAGGACGTTCTTAAGTTGTATTTGTACGTAAGTCGGAACACATGCTATGTGTGTATCGTACTTACAGAACAATGTTTAAAATCCAACTATATCACAGCATGAGTCCTTATATATATGAAAATCACTTGATTTATGACAAAAGAAGAAATAGAATGACAAAATGCAGTAAATGTAAGTAAAAAATAAGTCATCAGGTAAATAAAATACTGTAAATTTCAAGTTTAACCCTGTTCTTATTGGTGGGTGTTTGTAAGTCCTACGTTCGTAAGTCGGACCCCCTCTTCTGTATCAGTAAATGAAGGGTAATGGATAAAAACAAAATTAGAATAAAAATAAAGAATATACTGCACTGCCATTTGGCTGCTGGACGACAAAGTGCAGTGATATCTCCGTTAGTCGGAACAATTGGTGCAGAGCACTCCCGGAGATGAGAGATTTCCTGCTAACCAGATGACTTTCTCAAACCTGGAAAAATCCCCCCTCCTCGGAAATATTTCCGGTTACTGGAAATTTTTTTCCGAGTGTCTAAGCTATGCATCTTAAACAGACAAATACTAGCCCACATCCTCAGAATGTTTCTGTGTGTTGGAGAGTTTTCCAAGAGTCCAAACTAAAAAATTGATTTGATATGGTCGTGAATGAAGCTGTGTGTTACAGCAAAGACTGGTATTTTCCACTCCCTTGGAGATGTTGGGGATTAGTGGGTCTCGTGTACCTGACCTGACACTATGTCAGGTGGATGTAGGGTGGGGTATTGGTCTTATATTACTGACTTTCTGATACAATGTCAGGTCACCCATTGTTGGGTGGGGGATTAGTGGATCTGGGGACCTGAAGATGTCTTGAATAAACATGAAAGCTAAAATACAGTATTTCTTTACCTACACTTATCACATTATATCCCTTCAACATTACGTTACTTAAGATTTTAGAATATGGAGTGAGAGAGCTGAAAGGTGTGGGTGATTAGAGATGGAGTGAAAAGGAGATGTAACATGCACCAGTGTTGCCAAGTGCTAAGCTCCTCGACAGTTGACCTTTTAATTTAACCACCACTCGGTAAACCACGCATAAATTTATGTCATAGAATACAGTCTCTCCTCGACTTATGACATATTCAACTTACGACAACCCGGACATACAACAGCCATGGTCGTATAAAATATTTTTCTCATTACGTATTTTTGAGTTCCGACATTAGTGATCGCGCTGTGTACTGACAATATTTTCGTTTGTAATTCCCTTTAAAATGGCTGACAAGTGTAAAAGTGAGAGTTCTCATGGTGCTGAGAAGAAAAAGAGACTCCCAATTTAGAATTTCTATGTATTATTTTTGCCTCTTCGATTTACGATCAATTCGACTTACGACCTGGTCGTCGGGACGGAACCCCTGTAGTGGATTCTCTCCCCTACAACTGCCACAACGAAGTTCGTCTGACAATCCTAGCCTCCCAGAGTTCGCCAAGTTTCTCTGACAAGCATCGCCGTCAAGACAAGCGCCAAGTCTAGGCGTCCAGACAAAGGGGGGGGGGGTCGACATCGGCGACGCGTACTTCCGTTCCACGTCCGCTGGACTTGTATATAAGCTCCCATTCTCGCCGTGTAGGGCAGATTCTAGCTACAGCCCTGCAACACCTCCTCTTAAGAAGCTCCTGCCCAGCAACTCCTCTACCACGCAGCAACTTCCCAGCACCAGACTGTTTTGTATATAATATATTTATATAAGAAAATCGCCATAGCTGAGTTTCCCTTCTCACCTCCATCCTATGTGTGATTCCACATCACGAAACCCCATACCCCGTCGTATCTCGAGGAGAGACTGTACTTCTCCCTCAATGATGCGTTTAATGTGCTGACTGATGTAAAAAATGAAGAAAAATCAGTTGACACCAGTGAAGTACAACAAAGAGCTATCAAGCTGCAACAAGGATATCCAGAGGATTTGGAAGATTGTTTTCCAGATGCGTTTCTTCAATACGACCAGTATGCAAAAGGGAAGCCAGAAGTTATGAAAAATCCCCTGGAGACCCTTTATGAATTGTGCACAACACAACTGGGTATGGCATTTCCCAATGTATGTGTAGCACTGAGAATTTGTTAATCCTGTCTTCAAATGCTGAAGGAGCGCTCTTTTTCTACTTTGAAGCGAGTGAAAAATTATCTAAGGCAGGAAGAACTCAGACTTGGCAGTACTAAGCATTGAGTGGGATATCACTCGGAGGCTAAGCGTTGAAGACATAATAACTCGATTCTCTTGAGAAAAGTCAAGGAAAAAATGCTTTTAAGTTTGTGCAAGTGAGAAACATTATTAGTTTTGACAATGATTCCTTTTTTATGTTCACTCACTTATGAAGAATACATTTTGTTTTTAAAAGTTATTTTTTAGTGTTAGACTATAATACAGTACATGATAATATTTGCCCGATTGCAAGTAAGTACTGTCTCACTTATGCACCTGCTTATGAATTTACTTTTAACGAAGAAATCAAGGTGGTTAAACTTGGGAAAACTAAAAAAATTTTCCAGGCAGATTAGTCAAGGAAAAAATGCTTTTCGTTCTGTACAGGCAAAGATGCAGATTTTTTGGTTTTCTGATAGGTTCCTTTAATTATGAAAGAATATACCTTACTCGTACCTGTATATGTGCATGGAATGTTGACATGTTGTACCCCTATGAATTTGACTTTGCAGATAACCCTACTGATCAGAATGTTTCATAATAATATTGCATAATCTTCTTTTACAATGAATAGATGATTAAAAAAATAATAATTTAATGTTAACCAAAATTGATTACAATAATCCATCTGAGTAGTTAGATTTGCATAATAAAAATCAGTAATGAGTATGGCAACTACCAGAGGAAACTGTTAGTACCCTAAGAATATATTTTCTTCCATTAGACACATTTCTGCTGTATTTTTATCAAAGCAAAGCTTAACAGACATACAGGTAATATTAATTCTTGTTAACTTATTATTTGTAGCAATAGCAGGAGTTGACGTTATAGGAGTAGTAGTGTAGCAATTACTGTACATACTAGCAAAGAGAGCATTACTAATAGTGACCCCTCCGTTAACGAACTCAATCCGTTCCAGAAGGTCGTTCGTTAACCGAAAAGTTCGTTAACCGAAACCATGGGTTTTTGGGTAATTGGTTCCAGCTCACCGAAAATTTTCTAAATTCAACAAAAATGGTAGAAAAGTTCACTTACTTTGAGGTGTGTATGTAGAAGGCTCCTGGATGATGATGATGATGATGATGGGATTTAGAATGGGGGTGGAGGAGAAGGAAAAAGAGAAGGCATTGGGGTGGAAGAGAAGTCACCCCATGGCACCATTTCACCCATAAAATTTTAGCTTTCTTGGTGTAATTCAAGATTATTTTCTTTAAATCAACACTGCACTGCATTATATATTGTCAATATGTAAAATATATTTCAAAATGACCAATAATTTGCTTGGAAACACAGAAAAAAGCGTTTAGTTGAAGAGAGTCTCAAGCAAGATGTTACCTCCAGTGAAAACAGAGAGAGACTAACTCCTGTTTGCTGTGTTAAGAGGCTGGATGCCGCGCATTAAACTAGTCACTTTACCTTCAATTATGTTCAATAATTGTTAAAATGACTAAAAAATTGAATATTAAACTTTTAAAATTATTGAATAGTATAAACTTCTTGATATTTCCTAAAATAGTAAGGAATTTAAGCCCTAGAACCGATTAATGTATTGGCGGACTGATACTAAAGCTGGTTGCCCGGTCAGTGCAAGCAAAAACATGTTGAGGTCGGTTCGTAAGAACTTCGTTAACCGAATTTTTTTTCGTTAACCGAATTGAAGATCCTGATGGAAGGCAGTTCGTTAATCGAAATTACGTTAACCGAGGTGTTCATTAAACGAGGGGTCACTGTATACCTGTTGATAGTTTACACACACACACACACACACACACACGTGGAAGTATGTGGATGACTTCACTGTGGGGGTTACAGTAGACAACACCTTAGACTACTCATTGCTACAAAGCACCCTGGACAGGCTACAGGCATGTTCACTATTGGATTTTTAAGTGTTTGGATAATTTTTTTTCCCACAATCCTAATTTGTTTGGGAATTTTATTTATTTTATTTATTTATTTTCAAATGTATTGTTTGCCAAGATTTACAAGTAATGTATTTTCTCTTACAGAGATTGACAAAGAGCGTCTCTTCCTCATTAGGTTCTTTGTCACTTAAATGGTAAAGAACCTATTAAGGGAGGACTTAATATTGGTAAGTACGATATTAGTATTTATAGTTAAGGCAGTAAGCATGTACAGTAGGGTCGGTATATATAGCGACTTTATATAAAAAAAAATTATATCGCGGTTACCAAAATTATCGACATTTTCCACTACAGTTGAGTCTGGATTTACGTGGTTTACGCGTTTGATCATTTACGCGGTGCCTTGCCAGAATTTAAATGCTTAATTACACGGTAAATTTGGTCATTTACGCGGAGAGCAGCTGGCGGTCCAGCCGCACTGCACCATTTTGGATTCAAACCTCCCACCATCTCCTGCCATGTTTGACCAAAGCGAGGGTAAGCGGCGCGAGTAAGGTTGTGCAATACAGTCGGCCCTTAACATACGCGGGGGTTACGTAACAGAGATGGCCGTGGATGTTAAAAATCCGCGTATATGTGCTGCCTCCCCCAAAAAAACCCTGGCCCCCATGTCCTTATTTACCGTATATACCTGTGTGTAGTTCGAGTTTTTAAGACCAAATTATTTGGCAAAAAATTGGGGGTCGACCTCTAAAAGGGTAATAGTTTCGTTAGGTTGAAAAATATTTACCAGTAACCACCAGTAAACAATGGAAACGATGCACCAACGCACCACCAACTGTGAGTGTCGGTACAGTTGCCAGGGCATATCTCTTGCGAGCCCAAAGTAGCCAAATCCTTGGTATGGTAGCACAGGACGATGTAAAACATAAAGTATTCATTTATTAAAGTTTATTTATAGATACTGGACATAAATTTTTGTTCATTACATTTGAAACATCAATCTTTGTTAATTAAATTTGAAACAAAAGAAAACTACAATACCGTATTTTCATTAAAATATTACATCACAAGTATATTTTACCTTAACTGTGACTGAATGAATATATTCTCGGAAATAAATATGGAAATTTAATATTTTTGCTGGAATGACGTACATATTATAGTGGAAAGTGGGATAAAATCATGACGAAAGACTTTCGCTTTCTTTCGTTGTTCAAAAGATTTTACCGTAATCGCTTTTTGAATGGTTTTCAGTTAAAAAACTGTTGCATCACAAGTGAATTAGGATAGAATATTATTGTAATACAACAGTTTTTTAACTGAAAACCATTCGAAAAGCGATTAAGGTAACATATTTTGAACGAAAGAAAGTGAGTCATTGCTTTCGTCACTTTCCACTGTAATACGTACGTCATTTCATCAAAATATTACATTTCCATATTCTCAGAAATAAATACGTAGTAGTTTTGCTGAAACGTAATGCATTTCAATGTAAATTAGGATAAACTACATGAAAACAAAAGACTTTACCTAACCTTCCAATGTTCAATATATGTTACTCGTTTTTTTAGTAGTTTTTGGTTAAAATACTCTTATATTAGTGATATTCTATTCATACTGTGCTTGATATAATACATTCACGGAAATGTAATATTTTTGCAACTACAATGCTGATGTCAACACAAGCGTGGTTACAGCGAGACTGACTGAATGAGGGAGAGCTATGCGTGTGTGTGTGAGGTTGCGGGAGTGGGCGGTGTCCCGTGTTCGGTGCCGCGCGCGAGTTGAATGTACTTCAATTACTTCAATGTACAGAATATTCCTCCGGCGGGGCAATCCGCGTATTTGCAAATCCGTGTATTATAAACCCGCGTATGTTAAGGGCCGACTGTATGTCGCTAGCTGTGATTAGTTTAATGTAATATGACGTGCCCTGCCACGGGAGGGAAGAAGTCGCTGACCTAGCAGGGCCCGTCTCATTGTTCTCAGTCCGCGTATACAATTCTCTCTTGTGCCCGCTATTCCCCTCACAACTCACAATGGCTGCCGCGGGACCCCCACCACCAGAAAAAAAACATTGAATTACCTGGACCAAGCCATGATAATGTGAAGGAAATCATCGAGTTGGGGGAGAAACTTAAGCTTATCCTTGACAACGACCCAGACAAGCTTCGGTATGAAGTGTCTAATAACCATCTGACAAAATTTATGGAGCCGTATATCCAGATCTATCTCGACAACATCAATGCTAGTCGTCAACGTAGTATTGAGGACTTCCTTGCCTGTAATCCACCACAACCACAGCCAGCCCAAGTCAGTGATAGTGACGATATGGACTTTGAGGGGTTTGTCTGGGAGGCCCTGCAAACCTCTGCGAGTAGCGAAAGTGATTCACCAGAGGGCAACTAATCAGCCCTCTGCCTCGGAACCAGCCACCATCCACGTGTGCCGACCCAGCTTTTCTACTTACATAAGTGTTAAAAAACCTAATATTATTGATATTTCTCTTAATTATTAATTATGTGTGCATACCATCATAAAATTAAGATGTTATTTTTACTACAACGTACGTATTGTGTCGGGAAAAAGTGGAGTTTGGGGGTTGGCCCAGCCTTTATTTCAATTAATCCCATATGTTCTGTTATTTCATTTACGCTTTTCTCGTTTTACGCGGTACTCCATGGGTTCAATTGACCGCGTAAATGAAGATCCAACTGTATATAGCAATAAATTTACAGTAAAGCCTCGAATAACGACGTTAATGTGTCCTCCAATATTGCAGTGTCAGGTGAATCGTCTTATTGCGAATCATTAATTACCATTAAAATAAAACAATAATAATGAGATGCATTCCCAAGTGTGACCTTTTCATATCTTTTGTGTGGCTTTTTACCCTCTTTTCCCCCAAAAACAATACAATTAATGAAAAGTGCAAACTATATTCTTTAAATAATGTTTCTGAATGCACCTTATAATATAAATGAATAATAACATGGTCACACAAGAGGAGATGGGACAACCATTCTTTTCGTTTGTGTTTACAGCTGGGTGTCCAGGACAGTAGTTCTATATGAGAAAATTAAGAAAATAAGACCCTGGTTGTAGCTGTAGTAAAATTAATGTAAAAAATTAATATATATGGTTTAAGTAACATTACTTAATGTTAATAAATGGAACAATCGAAGTAGCTAACCACTAATGGCAAAGAAAAAAAGATGGATTGGGAACGCCAACATATACCTGCGCATTTAAGGACAACGCATTATTTATCTTAAGAATATGTTCAAAAGATTCATTTTTGTTTATTACTGAATATGTATTTGATTGAATTTATGTTTATGTATGTGAAATGAACAATGCAATTCATTAATAATACATAGAATATTAAAACACACACGAGGAGACAAGACGGCATTGTTTTCGTGAGTGATGATGGTTCAACATAAGAAAATGAAGAAAATAAGACCCTGTTTGTAACTGTAGTGAATTTAATGAAAAAAAAATTTAATACCTGTATGTATGTTTTAAGTAATGCTATTTAATGTTAATAAATGAAACACTGGGAGTAACTAACCACTAATGGTAAAGAAATAAGGTGAGATGATTGGGAACGCCAATGTATGAACAGTAATCGCGTACATGTGAAAACATATCGTCATTTCTCAACATATGAATATGAAAGCAACACTTATTTACTGTTCATATATGTTTTAAATAATATTTGCAAATGTAAATTAAAATTCTATTCACCAGTGACGGTAAAGTCTAAAACATAAGGACAGCCAATGAATATTGTGCGAGTTCTTACTCCAGGTTCAACTCTGGCTGAAGCTGTAGCTTTCCATAAAGCTGTTACTGAACCTGAAGTTGATGTTGAAGCTACTTATGATGCTGAATTTGATGGTGTAGCTGAAGTTGACGGTTTAGACCTTTGAATAATAAAGCTCTTGAAAGAACCTTGCACAGCTGCTTTCTTTTTCATTATACATCTTTATGTAGATGTCATTTGTATTTACTTAAATTTTAATGCTTTGTTCTGTTAATGGATCCACTTCAGAAAATATGTTCATTGTTTGCTCCATATAATATCCACAGACCTCTCACCTTTTTCATATCGTTTTCACACCTAGTTTCTCGGCCAAGCTATGACACTTTCTATTAGCTTTTGAAACAACACTATTACCACTTGCTCTCTTGCTCATGTTGAATAGGGAAGCAAAAATACTGTAAGAAACCTGAGAAAGTTTTTCTCCTGTTCCTGTTCCAGATGCGTGAAAACATAAGGCCCGCCAAGCTCTGACTGTTGTTTAGCACTCATTAGCAAGGCAGCTTCTTTGCGCAAGGCTCTCTTCACTTTTTTTACAGTAATTTTTTTTATATAATATATAACGGGATTTAGTTATTTATATGAAAATGTAATTTTAATTTATTTTTATTATATTTTGGTAGTTAATATGAATGAAATAAGGATGTAAACTAAATTGGGTCCTAAATTATCTAGGGTTTAAAATACGAAACGTTGTTGGTCGAACCGTTGTTATTCGAGGCTTCCCTGTATTTACAGTAGACTCACAACTTATGTGGGGTTATGTTCCTGGGACCTCACATAAAGCCCAAAACCGTATAAAGTCAGAAACACTCCTAAAAATCGCCTAAATTGATCCAAAAATACGAGTTGAAAAACTGTACAGTACAGGTACTTAAATGTACACTATAAGGTATATATATATATATATATATATATATATATATATATATATATATATATATATATATATATATATATATATATATATATATATATATATATATATATATATATATATATACAGTCAACCCTCACTTTCTGCGGTCCCACATTCCGTTTCCACGGATGCTCACATTCAGCGGTGCGTGTACCCTTTACGGGTGAAGTATAATTTTTTATTTAGCTCATAAAATTCATACAAATTATCTGGCCAGAATATAATTTACATTGCTGGAATTCTTACAATTTGATGATCATTTTGAATATAAACATCATAGATTTTGCATTAGACATACAAATTTTAGATATAATGTTTACTCTGAGTAAATGTGTTTATCTTTTTGTGCAAAATATATGACATTTATATTCAAAATATTCCTAGTCTTAAAGGAATCAGCAATGTCAATTATATTATCTAACTTAGTCTGAGGTTATTATTTATTACTAAAAAGTGCAAATTCTGGTTTTTCCACATTCATCTTGTAGGGAGGGGGTGGGGGAGGGAGGGACGGACCGACCAGACCATCTAGCATGGTGTGAAGAATATTTTTTTTTTATTAACTGAAGATATTTGTTTTAGCTCATAAAATTCATACAAATTACCGGCCAGAATATAATTTACATTGCTGGAATTCTTACAATGATGATCATTTTGAATATAAACATCATAGATTTTGCATTAGACATACAAATTTTAGATCTAATGTTTACTCTGAGTAAATGTGTTATCTTTTTTGTACAAATATATAACATTTATATTCAAAATATTCCTGGTCTTACAAGGAATCCAGCAATGTCAATTATATTATCTTAACTTTAGTTTGAGGTATTATTTATTACTGTACCTTAAAATCTAGTGGTTTTCCTCCCAAAATTTCTCAGAGGGAAGAGCCAGCGGTATGGTGTGAGAAGAGGGGGGGGATTGAGTCATTTATTTGAATGGACATTAACTTGGTGACTGTATTTCTCTATTTCTCTTAAGTATTAATTGTGTGCATGTACCATCATAAAATTAAATGTTATTTTACTAGAATATATATATATATATATATATATATATATATATATATATATATATATATATCATTAGCCCAATAAAGCCATGCGGACTTCTACATATATTCAACACCTCAACCGCTAAGATTCAGACGATCCTATGACTGTGACCGGGCAACATTACCTCTGGGTCACCAGGACACTAAAAGCAGTCCTAGACTCTGTTATATTTCACACAAAAGCCTGTTCCACGAGTTTTTGGCGTGAACCTCTAATGGGGACTACCCGTGCCTCTTAGGTGATCAGAGTAACGTTTTACCAAATCCGGCTTGAAACCCGAGGATCCATATATATTTCAAGCCACTCCTCCGACTTCCGCGGCCAGTTTAGGACCCAAATCAGGTGTAAGTCAAAAATAATCTAAAATGGGTGTCTCTTTTTCTTCTCAGCACCTAAAACTCTCACATTTTAGCTTGCCAGCCATTTTAAATGGAATTACAAACGAAATTTTTTTCAGTACACAGCCGGCCACTAATGTCGGGACCAGAAAATCGTAATTTGAAAAATTTTGATGCGACTGGGGCGGTCGTGTCCGGTGGTGTAGTCGGGGAGTGGCTATATATATATATAGATGGAGATGGAATGAGGATGTGCCTTCTGTAGTCAACATAGGAAGGTGGTGACTCGAAACTAAAGGTGGCAACAAAAAACTATCATTCCATGATTAACTGGAGGAATGAACTCAAGACTGAGACCTCCTTATTGCTTCTCTTCAAATCTACAGGTTAATGACATTCTTGAGACACATTAGTGGTGCCCAGTAATAAACAGCACTCAGGCGATCGAGAGGCATAAAAGTGATGACTGAAGCTTGCACTGAAGTGAATCTGGTCGAGGTGGATATATTAGGCAAAGATTATTGTCTAGGAAAATGATGCTAAGGTTCCGCTTCAAAAAGAATTTCAATATGAACTTGTAATGATTTTATCTGATTGTTACCTGTAAAATAACATGTGAATTAAATTATAAGTGTAAAATTTATCATTATCCTGGAAAACATTAAATACACTAATTTTTGGTATACTAAAGGTGACAAAAATGGATTAAAATCTTGACAGAGTAAGTATGCAGCATGAAATTTTGCACAGGTGTTTATTACAGCCGCTGCGATGCTGAAAAGTGCAGCCTGCAACAATAAAGTGTTTCCTGCTCATAATATATATATATATATAAATACATATATATATCTATATATATATATATATATATATATATATATATATATATATATATATATATATATATATATATATATATATATATATATATATATATATATATATATATATATATATATATAAATATATATAAATATATATATACAGTTGTACACCATAGCGGTCAATAGAACCCAGAGGTCCGCGTTAGAGTAATCATGATCAAGTGAACAACAGAACATATGGGATTAATTCCAATGAAACCAGCCCGACCCCCAAACTCCACTTTTTGAAGACACATACCGTATATCACGGCCTATAAGACGAAATTTGAACATTAAAAAATCTGCCCAAAGTTAGGGGGTCGTCTAAACCACCAAGTTTAAAATTCTTACCTCTTAAATATTGTGGTTTAGTGTGTCAAGAGTGGTGATGAAAACATGTGCCACTCACAAGGTCTTACCACTAATTTTATACTGAAACTACGTTTGGCAAGCTGGATTCAAATTAAGATTACTGGTATATTAAAATAATAAAAATGTATTATAAACCTGTCTAACATACCGTAAAAGAGATTTATACCCCTGTAATAAACACAGCTATCATCACACACCCCTCCCACCCCCCCCATTTGCCAGTGAGGAGACAAAGGGAAAGTGACCACAGTTGGGCTATTTTTAGCAGTGGAGGTGGTCAGTAATGCTGTCACCGGTATCGGTATATTTACTCATAATAATATTTATCCTATAAATAATTGATTTAAATTTTATTTTTACAAAGAATATTCAGTAAATGACTGCATTAATTCTTGAAACTATCGACGGTTAATTACAGGCGCTCAAGTAGCGTCACTAGTGTTTACACTACCAGCTGGTAATATTTGATGCCATTACTTGAAGTGAATTGGCCTTATTTTAAGTAACTAACTATAAATAAAAATTAAAAAAGATCAAAACTGAAATAATATACTGTATGTATGTTGTGTTGTCAAAGTAAGAGGACAATTAAAACTCAATTGGTAAATCTATTTCAAGTAAATGGAAAATAAGCAAACATGTTGATATCAAGCGCCTTCCCTCTGGCTCAGGGTGAGATGGGAGAAATAAGGCTATTATAGCTAGTCTGAAGTGTCAAGTACCCTAATGCACCATAAATAATTAATTGAACATTCATTTTTGTACATAGTATATTCAGTATATATATATATATATATATATATATATATATATATATATATATATATATATATATATATATATATATATATATATATATATATATATATATATATATATATATATATATATATATATATATATATATATATATATACAGTGACCCCTCGTTTAACAAACACCTCGGTTAACGTAATTTCGATTAACGAAATGCCTTCCATAAGGATCTTCAATTGATTAACGAAAAAGAATTGAAGTTCTTACGAACCGACCTCAACATGTTTTTACTTGCACTGACCGGGCAATATAATATCAGTCCGCCAATACATAAATCGGTTCTAGGCTTAAATTCCTTAATATTTTAGTAAATATCAAGAAGTTTATACTATTCAATAATTTTAAAAGTTTAATATTCAATTTTTTAGTCATTTTAACAATTATTGAACATAACTGAAGGTAAGTGACAAGTTTATGGCATTGCCATCCAGCCTCTTAACACAGCAAACAGGAGTTAGTCTCTCTCTCTGTTTCCTGGAGTAACATCTTGCTTGAGACTCTCTTCAACTAAACGCTTTTTTCTGTGTTTCCAGGCAAATTATTGTGTCATTTTGAAATATATTTTACATATTGACAATATAATGCAGTGCAGTGTTGATTTAAAAAAATTATCTTGAATTACACCGAGAGCTAAAATTTATGGGTGAAATTGCCATGGGTGACTTCTCTTCCACCCCAATGCCTTCTCTTCTTCCTCTCCTCCACCCCATTCTAAATCCCATCATCATCATCATCATCAGGAGCCTTCTCATACACACCTCAAAGTAAGTGAACTTTTCTACCATTTTGTTGAATTTAGGAAATTTTGGTGAGCTGGAACAATTACCCAAAAACCCATTGAAACAATGGTTTTGAAGTTAACGAACTTTTCGGTTGAACGACCTTCTGGAGCGAGTTGAGTTCGTTAGCAGTCTATATATATATATATATATATATATATATATATATATATATATATATATATATATATATATATATATTTATATATATATATATATATATATATATATATATATATATATATATATATATATATATATATATATATATATATATATATATTTATTATGTCAAATGTATGTAGTAGTACATACTGGTAACCTTTTGCTCAATCCTAATGAAACACCACAATTAGAATACGTTGGTTGCTGTTGAACCACATGTTGTATAAATAGTGAACACACACCACGGTGAGGTGCTCCCTGCAGTCGTGTGTAGGCAAGCGTGTAAATGAAAATACTTGCAGTGTGTTTAATATGTTTACAGTATATTATAAATAAATAAATAAATAAACAAATAAATCAGTAAATCCATTTAGTAAATGGAAAAATTTTACTCAATTGCGACATTAGTTCAGTTATCGGTAAATAGCAGGCGCTTCAGTGAGCGTCACTAGTGTTTTACTACACCAGCGGTATAATTTGATGACATTACTTGAAGTGAATTGGCCTTATTTTAAAAATCAGGATGGTTGGTGGACTACTGAGTCAGTGGGTAAGTGTCACATTTGGGGTACTGGTCTTATACAGCAAATAGGCTCAAAGCTACTTTTAAATGGAAATTTGGGGGCGTCTTATGCACCCGCCATATAGTCAGGGTGATATACGGTAACTATGTTGTAGTAAAAATAACATCTTAATTTTATGATGGTACATGCACACAATTAATACTTAAGAGAAATAGAAATACAGTCTTAAGTTAATGTCCATTCAAATAATGGACGACTCCTCCTCTTCTCACCTACACTCACTGGCTCTTCCTCTGAGAAATTTGGAGGAAACCACTAGATTTTAAAAGTACAGTAATAAATAATACTTCAAACTAAAGTTAAGATAATATAATTGACATTGCTGGATTCCTGTAAGACCAGGAATATTTGAATATAAAATGTCATATATTTTTGCACAAAAGATAACATATTTACTCAGAGTAAACATTATATGTAAAGTTTATGTCTAATGCAAAATCTATGATGTTTATATTCAAATGATCAATAAATTGTAAAATTCCAGCAATATAAATTATATTCTGGCGAGTAATTTGTATGAATTTATGAGCTAAAACAAATATCTTCAGTTAATAAAAAAAAATATTCTTCACGACACTATCTGTCAATCAAAAGTACCCCACCTTGCCTCCCCACTTCTTCAACCACGCCAGGTGGTCAGTCAATCAACCTCCCCACCCCACCAATCCTCCTTCAAGAGATGTTGGGTGGAAAATAAATTTTAACATTTAGTATTAAATAATACCTCAGATTAAGTTAGGATAATATAATTGACATTGCTGGATTCCTTGTAAGACCAGGAATATTTTGAATATAAATGTTATATGTTTTTGCACAAAGATAACATATTTACTCAGGTAAACATTATATCTAAAATTTGTATGTCTAATGTAAAATCTATGATGTTTATATTCAAAATGATCATCAAATTGTAAGAATTCCAGCAATGTAAAATTATATTCTGACGGTAATTTATGAATTTTATGGCTAAACAAATATCTTCAGTTAATAAAAAAAATATTCTTCTCAGTAACAGGATGGAATTCAGGTCCCTCCTCACACCACCAACCCTCCTACCAGATGTGGGAAAACCAGAATATTTACCTTTTTAGTAATAAATAATACCAAACTAAATTGGGATAATATAATTGACATTTGCTGGATTCCTTGTAAGACCAGGAATATTTGAATAAATGTCATATATTTTGCACAAAAATAACATTTACTCGATAAACATTACAGTTGTACCCCTTAACAGGTCAGATTGAACCTGGAGGTCCATTCGTCGAACAACAAAACATATGGGATTAATTCCAATAGACCAGCCGACCCCCAAACTCACTTTTTTGACGACACATAACTATGTTGTAGTAAAATTCAAACAGGCAGTCAGGCAGGTGGCGGTGGGCAAATTAAAAATAATGCTCGGAAATGACACTCACCTACAGATATGTGGAAAAAAATCCGTGTTAAGTGAAAAAGTTCACTACAGGCAATCACAGAGTAAGTGATAAAAACGTACAAGTAAGTGAAAACTGCTATATGGGTAATACTAAAGGTGTGTATATATATATATATATATATATATATATATATATATATATATATATATATATATATATATATATATATATATATATATATATATATATATATATATATATATATATATATATAATATATATATACCGTATATACCTGTGTATAGCACGAGTTCTTAAGACCAAATTTTTTGGCAAAAAGTTGGGGGTCGACCTCTATACGGGTAATAGTTTCGTTAGGTTGAAAAAAATTTACCAGTAACTACCAGTAAACAATGGAAACGATGCACCAACGCACCACCCGCTGTGAGTGTCGGTACAGTTGCCAGGGCAGATCTCTTGCGTCATCATAGCAAGCCCAAAGTAGCCAAATGCATGGTATGGTATGCACAGGAGTATGTAAAACATAAAGTATTCATTTTTAAAAGTTTATTTATAGATACATAAATTTTTGTTAATTAAATTTGAAACATCAATATGATGTGAGTCAGGTCATCTACAATACACACAGTTGCCAGTTTCAAAATTTTCCTTTTAAAATTTTAAGTTACCGAGTATTTCTTTTCCCAAATCGTTTTACAATACTGTAGGTAAAACAGTATACTATTGTGCAAACCCCACAGAAAAAAAATTAACAAATGGAGACACCAAAAATGTAAAAAAAAAAATGCTGTCTGACTTGCAACACTGTTGGTAGGGTCAGGTGGTTCTAACGGTACCTGCCAGGACCCGGTAATCAAATTTATAACAATATCTAACCTCAATTACTGTAGTTTATCTGATGTAGGCAATATGAAGTAAAAAATACCAGTTAAAGTGAGAAATTGGAAGAGAATAAACAAGAAAGATGTTGGGCTATTTTTGGTAGGGCTGAGGGAGAGAGTACCAGCTGTTTGGTCTTTTTTGGCGGGAGAGTCACGCAAATATCCGTACTAGTATTTGTTTGGTGTCTTCTGTATTTTTAAAAATGAATACTTCTAAATTAAAAGTACCGTAACATTGTATTATATAAAAACTTGTCATATTTCTGGAAAATAAGAATACACCGGTAAACACAATTTCAACGTACGCTAAAATTAAAAGCTGCTTAAGAAGGGCCGATGCAAACACAAAGCCTCCACGACCAGGGCTCTGCCGTATCAGCTAGACGGTACACGTGTTTTTCGAATCGTTTTCAGTTAAAAAACTTTTACATCACAAGTGAATTAGGATAGAATATTATTGTAATATAACAGTTTTTAACTGAAAACCATTCAAAAGGCGATTACGGTAACATCTTGTGAACGAAAGAAAGCGAGTCATTGTTTTTGTCACGATTTTATCCCACTTTCCACTATAATACGTACGTCATTTCAGAAAAAATATTACATTTCCATATTCTCAGAAATAAATAGTAGTTTTGCTGAAACGTGATGTATTTCAATGTAAATTTGGATAAACTACATGCAGAAAACAAAAGACTTTACCTAACCTTCCGATGTTCAAGATATGTTACTCGTATTTTTAATAGTTTTCGGTTAAAATACTGTTATATTAGTGATATTCTATTCATACTGTGGTTGATATAATACCTTCACGGAAATGTAATATTTTTTGCTGAAATGACGTACGTATTACAGTGGAAAGTGGGATAAAATTGTGATGAAAACAATGACTTTCGCTTTGTTTCGTTCAAAAGATGTTACCGTAATCACTTTTCGAATGGTTTAGTTAAAAAACTGTTGTATTGTATTACAATAATATCCTAATTGACTTGAATAAATATTACGATACCATATTTCTGAATATTTTCATTAAAATCCATCAAAATCATTTTCCTTGTCATCGTCTTCAGCACCAAACAGCTTCTCCCAGTCCTCTCCTTGAACAGGGCTAGAGGGAACGTGTTTTTCGAATCGTTTTCAGTTAAAAAACTATTACATCACACGTATATTTTACCTAAACTGTGCCTGAATGAATATATTCTCGGAAATAAATAGTAGTTTTGCTGAAACGTGACGTATTTCAATGTAAAATGGGATAAAATACATGACGAAAACAAAAGACTTCACCTAAGCTTCCGATGTTCTTGAGATGTTATTCGTTTTTTTAATAGTTTTCGGTTAAAATTCTGTTATATTACAATGATATTCTATTCATACTGTGCTTGATATACTACATTCACGGAAATGTAATATTTTTTCCTGAAATTACGTACGTATTAGTGGAAAGTGGGATAAAATCGTGACGAAAACAATGACTCGCTTTCTTTCGTTCAAAAGATGTTACCGTAATCACTTTTCGAATGGTTTAGTTAAAAAACTGTTGTATTACAATAATATTCCCTCCTAATTGACTTGAATAAATACTTGAATGGAAATATACAATATTTTTGTTGAAACTACCTGCGTTTCAGTGTAAAGTGTCGTAATAATAAATGGTAAACAAGTTTATAGGACGTAGTGTTTTTCTGAAGGTTTTGTTGTTCCTTTACCCTCAAAAACTTGGGTCGACCTATAAACGAGGAATATCATAAATTAACGATTTCTTGGTCATAAAATCGGCCTAATTTTACATAATGCATAGTTATAGACTTATATATTATATATATATATATATATATATATATATATATATATAGTGACCCCTCGTTAATGAACTCAACTGCCCAGAAGGTCGCTCGTTAACCTAAGTTTGCTAATCAAACCATTGTTTCAATGTAGTTTTGGTAATTGCCCAGCTCAACGAAAAATTTCCTAAATTCAACAAAAATGGTAGAAAAGTTCACTTACTTTGAGGTGTGTATGTAGAAGGCTCCTGGATGATGATGATGATGATGATGGGATTTAGAATGGGGGTGGAGGAGAAGGAAGAAGAGAAGGCATTGGGGTGGAAGAAAGTCACCCCATGGCCATTTCACCCATAAATTTTAGCTCTCTTGGTGTAATTCAAGATTATTTTCTTTAAATCAACACTGCACTGCATTATATATTGTCAATATGTAAAATATATTTCAAAATGACCAATAATTTGCTTGGAAACACAGAAAAAAAGCGTTTAGTTGAAGAGAGTCTCAAACAAGATGTTACCTCCAGTGAAAACAGAGAGAGACTAACGCCTGTTTGCTGTGTTAAGAGGCTGGATGCTGCGCTTTAAACTTGTCACTTTACCTTCAATTATGTTCAATAATTGTTAAAATGACTAAAAAATTGAATATTAAACTTATAAAATTATTGAATAGTATAAACTTCTTGATATTTACTAAAATAGTTAGGAATTTAAGCCCTAGAACCGATTAATGTATTGGCGGACTGATACTAAAGCTGGTTGCCCGGCCAGTGCAAGTGAAAACATGTTGAGGTCGGTTCGTAAAAAATTCGTTAACCGAATTTTTGTTCGTTAACCGAATTGAAGATCCTTATGGAAGGCAGTTCAAGAATCAGCAATCAGGCAAGCCAAACGTATATATATATATATATATATATATATATATATATATATATATATATATATATATATATATATATATATATATATATATATATATATATATATATATATATATATATATATATATATATATATATATATATATATATATATATATATATATATATATATATATATATATATATATATATATATATATATATATACATATATATATATATATATTTTTTTTTTTTTTTTTTTTTTTAAATAATTCTGTAGGTGTTTTCTCTCTCCTAACTACTGTACCCTATGCAATTTTTACAGCTCTGCCCTAACATACGGGGGTTAGGTAACAGAGATACCCGTGAATGTTAAAAATCCGTGTACTTTTGCTGCCCCCCCTAAAAAACCCTGGCCCCCCATGTCCTTATTTACCGTATATACCTGTGTGTAGTTCAAGTTTTTAAGACCAAATTATTTGGCAAAAAATTGGGGGTCGACTTCTAAACGGGTAATAGTTTCGTTAGGTTGAAAAATACTTACCAGTAACTACCTGTAAACAATGGAAACGACGCACCAACGAACCACCAGCTGTGAGTGTCGATACAGTTGTCAGGGCAGATCTCTTGCGTCATCATAGCAAGCCCAAAGTAGCCAAATTCATGGTATGGTAGCACAGGACGATGTAAAACATAAAGTATTCATTTTGTAAAGTTTATTTATAGATACTGTACATAAATTTTTCTTCATTACATTTGAAACATCAATCTTTGTTAATTTAATTTGAAACAAAAGAAAACTACAATACCGGGTATTTTCATTAAAATATTACATCACAAGTATATTTTACCTTAACTGTGACTGAATGAATATATTCTCAGAAAAAAATATGGAAATGTAATATTTTGGCTGAAACGACCTACGCATTACAGTGGAAAGTGGGATAAAATCATGACGAAAACAATGACTTTCGCTTTCTTTCGTTGTTCAAAAGATTTTACCGTGGAACAAACCTGTACTGTACATGTGCTAAATGATTACGGTACTTAAATTGTTATGTCTATTGCAAATATAGATTGTTTATACAGGTATTCAAATAAATCACTATCTTACAAGAATCCCAGCAATGTAAGTTATATTCACCCAGGTCGTTTGGGTGGCTAATTATGAAAAGAGCTTAGTCACTCTTAAGTAATGATAAATAAACACGCAGGCAGGCCTTCAGCGCCAACTGTCACATCTTATCTCAAATAAATAAATAAACAAACACCACACTCTGTCACCTCACCTTCCCCCCGTCCCCATGCTCCATGGCTACCTCCCTCCTTGTGTTCCCAGACAAAAGATTGGTGATAACTTTATTCTTTAAGGTGTTTATTTTATATAATATCTCAGACTAAAGTTAGGAGATTATAATTTGCATTGCTGGAATCCTTGGAAGACAGCCAATAATTTGAATATAAACGTCATATATTTTGCTCAAGATATAAAAATGTAGTACATTAGTGTACAATGCTGTGTAGTACATCTTATAATACAGTATAAAGTTTTCAACTGTATTTTTGGGTAGATTTACATAAATTTCTTCATTTATTATCATCCAGATACATGCACACACCGTACTGAAAGAAATAAATGACCTTAATGCAAAGCTGGAGTGTACATGTACTAATTTCATTATGGTACTAAAATTGTTATGTCCAGTGCAAATTAGAGCATGTTGCTATTCAAATTAATCAGTGTCTTACAAGAATCCCAGCAATGTTATTTATATTCTCCCAGGTCATTTCACTGGCATTTTAAAATGGGAGAAGCGTAGTAGGACTGTTAAACAAACACACAGAGACCTTCGGCTCCAAACTGTCAAACATATCACCTCAACCCCGGCTGGCTCCCATCTCTCCCTCCCCCATCTGCTCAGCCGGGGGTTTATTTAGGCTTACAGTTTTTATCTTATATAATATCTCAGACTAAAGTTAGGAGATTATTTTTTGCATTAAGAACATAAGAAAATAAGGAGTCTGCAATAGGCCGGTTGGCCTGTGCATGGCAGCTCCTGTCGAGAGTTTCTACCACTCTCTATCATCCATGAATCTATCCAGCCTCCTTTTGAAACTTTCCAGAGTTCCAGCACTTACTACAAAGTTGCTAAGCTTGTTCCACTCGTCCACCACCCTATTTGTAAACCAGTTCCTTCCTATCTCCCTCCTAAACCTAAACCTATCCAACTTAAATCCGTTGCTCCGAGTCCTATCCTGCTCGGATATTATAAGAACTTTATTGATTCCTTTCACCCACTTAATTACTTCTATCATATCTCCCCGCACTCTTCGTCTTTCTAGGGAATGCAAGTTTAGTTTCTTAAACCTATCCTGATATGGAAGGTTTCTAAGTCCCGGAATCATTTTCGTAATTTTTCGCTGCACTGACTCTAGTAAATTGATATCCATTCTATAATAAGGGCACCAGAACTGAACCGCATAATCGAGGTGCGGCCTGACTAGCGCAAGATATAGTTGCAATAAGACCTTTGCACTCTTATTACTTACACTTCTAGATATAAAACCTAATACTCTGTTTGCCTTATTTCGAACATTAACGCACTGTTTTCTAGGCCGTAGGTCCAGGCTTACAAGTACCCCTAGGTCTCTTTCACAAGTCGACTTCTCGAGGTTGATGTTGTTAAGGCTGTATAGATTGACAGTATTTGTTCTACCAATATTAAGTACGCTGCACTTGCTGGTGTTGAATTTCATTTGCCATTTTTCAGAGTACCCCTGCAGTTTATTTAGATACTCCTGTAATGCATTTGCATCCTGCCCTGAATTAATCTGCCGCCCTATTTTGGTGTCATCCGCAAACTTGCTTATGTCACTGCTGATCCCAGTATCTAGATCATTTATGTAGATTATGAACAAGAGTGGGCCTAGTACTGACCCCTGGGGAACCCCACTGGTTACACGACCCCACTCAGATTTATCACCATCTACGCTGATCCTCTGCGTTCTATCGGTGAGCCATGATTTTATCCAATTTAAAACTTTCCCCTCGATACCATGAGCCTTAATTTTTCTCAGAAGCCTCTGATGCGGTACTCTGTCAAATGCTTTGCTAAAGTCTAAGTAAATAACATCGTAATTTTCGTCATTGTCTACTACCTCAAACACTTTCCTAAAAAATGTCAGCAGATTTGTTAGACAAGATTTTCCCTTTGTAAACCCATGTTGAGAGTCGTGCTTTTCTCTAAATGCGATCGGATGTTATCTGCTATAATTGATTCAAGAAATTTCCCCACTACTGACGTCAAACTGATCGGCCGGTAATTTGACGCTGATGCTCTGTCTCCCTTTTTGAATATGGGTACTATATTTGCCTGTTTCCACAAGTCTAGCACAACTCCGGTGTCTAATGCTTTTGTAAATAAATTTACGAGGGGTCCGCTAATCTGTTCCCTACACTCTTTCAAGACTCGAGGGAAAATTTCATCCGGCCCTGGGGATTTTGTAGTCTTTAGTTTATTTATCTTCTTAAGAACATCCTCTTTTCTGATAGTGATATTCTTTAATTTCTCTTCTTCCTTTCCCTTAAATATCAGTTCCACCTCTGGAATTTCATCGCGAATTTCTTCTGTGAAAACTGATAAGAAGTAGCTGTTCAATGCTTTGCTTATTTCTTCACTGCCATTTATCACTTCTCCCCTCCATGACTTTAAAGGCCCAACTTTGTCCTTGACTTTTGTTCTATATACCTGGAAAAATCCCTTGGGATTCGCCTTGGATTCTCTTGCTATTTTGACTTCATAGTCTCTCTTTGCTTTCCTTACATTTTTCTTAACATTCCTAGATAGTTCATTATACCTATTTCTGAGCTGCTCGTCCCCTCCCTTTAATTTCTTATATATTCCTTTCTTTATTCTTATGTCATGTTTAAGTTTTCTGGTCATCCACCTTAGCTCATTCTTATTTGAGCTAATTTTTCTGTATGGTATATTTTGTTCTTGTGCTTTATGTAGTATACTAGTGAATATATTATAGTCATGATCAATTGTTGTGTCATCTATGACCTCATCCCTTCCTACTGGGGACTGACGTGACTGTTCCCAGGTGACCTCACCTAGGTACCTTCTTAACCCCTTATAATCCGCCAACCGTAGCTGGAATAACTTGCAAGACAGCCAATAATCTGAATATAAACGTCATATATTTTGCTCAAGAGATAAAAAATTTTGTACATTAGTGTACAGTACTGGTTTTCAGTTAAAAAACTGTTGTATTACAATAATATTCCCTCCTAATTGACTTGAATGGAAATATACAATATTTTTTATGAAACTAACCGCGTTTCAGTGTAAAGTGTCGTAATAATAAATGGTAAACAATTTGCCTTCGGCACTCTGTGTTTCAGGCACGGCGTGCCTCAGTTTATAGGACGTAGAGTGTTTTTACTGAAGGTTTTGTTGTTGCAATACCCTCAAAAACTTGGGTCGACCTATAAATAAGGAATATCATAAATTAACGATTTTTTCGTAAAAAAATCGGGGTCAACATGTCAAGACAAGCGTGGTTACAGCGAGACTGACTGAGTGAGGGATCGACGCGCTATGCGTGTGTGTGTGAGGTAGCGGGAGCGGGCAGTGTCCAGTGTTCATTGCCGCGCGCGATTTGAATGTACTTCAATGTACAGATTATTCCTCTGGCGGGGCAATCCGCGTATTTGCGAATCCGTGTATGCTAAACCCGCGTATGTGAAGGGCCGACTGTATTTATTTTTGGTAATTACCTGTAGTAGGCAATTGTTTATACTGTAGAAGTAGGCCCATAAGAGAAACAAAATTCAACTTAGGTTTTATTCTCCAAGAATTCAAGCATCCTGCAACAAAAACAAATGAAACCAATATTAACATAAAAAGATAAATAGACATCAACAATATGAAACAAGACAGATACAATAACAAAGATAGATATATATATATATATATATATATATATATATATATATATATATATATATATATATATATATATATATATATATATATATATATATATATATATATATATATATATATATATATATATATATATATATATATATATATATATATATATATATATATATATACAGTAGTATTTAACGCTAGTTCAGTAAAACCCACAGGGTACGCTTAAGTGAAAACCGCTAAGTGAACAACAGAACATATGGGATTAATTCCAATAGAAACTGGCCCGATCCCCAAACTCCACTTTTTCCGACACAATACCTATGTTCTAGTAAAAATAACATCTTAATTTTATGATGGTACATGCACACAATTAATACTTAAGAGAAATAGAGAAATACAGTCGCCAAGTTAATGTCCATTCAAATAATGGACTCAACTCCTCCCCTCTTCACACTACTGCTGCTCTTCCTCTTTGAGAAATTTTTGGGGGAAACCACTAAATTTTAATAAATAATACCTCAAACTAAAGTTAGGATAATACAATTGACATTGCTGGATTCCTTGTAAGACCAGGAATATTTTGAATATAAATGTCATATATTTTTCACAAAAGATAACATATTTACTCAGATTAAACATTTTATCTAAAATTTGTATGTCTAATGCAAAATATATGATGTTTATATTCAAAATGATCACCAAATTGTAAGAATTCCAGCAATGTATATTATATTCTGGCCGGGTAATTTGTATGAATTTTATGAGTTAAAACAAATATCTTCAGTTAGTAAAAAAAAAAATATTCTTCACGACACTATCTGTCAATCAAAGTACCCCACCATGCCTCCCCCCTCTTCCAACCGCGCGGTCAGTCCCAACCCTCCCCCCCCACCCCCCACCAATCCTCCCTTCAAGAGAAAGGTTGGGTGAAAAAAATAAATTTTAACATTTTGTATTAAATAATACAGTATTACCCCGCTTAACGCGCTTTCACTTAACGCGTTTTCGCATATACGCGGTGCCTTGCCAAAGCTGAACTTTCACTTAACGCGGCATTTTTCATCATATACGCGGTGAGTGTCCGGCTCGAGAGCTATTTTTAGATTCATTAATCAACTCTCAATCATACCCACTGACTGTCATGAGGCTCATAAAATTCATACAATTATTTCCAGTTAGAAGGATATTCTACAGTTCTTTATGGATTTCATGGATTATTTTAGAAAACTATATTAGATGTTTACAATAATTTTAGATAAAAATTGTTTCAGGTAATTATGTTATCTTTGTCCAAAAGATATATATTTATATTCAAAATATTCTATTCTACATGCAATCTATAATGTCAATTTATATTATCTCAACTTTAGTTTTGAGGTATTATTTATTAAAATTATTTAGTGGTTATCCTAATATCCTTTGTGGGACGCAAGGTAAAAGTAGTGGGTGAGGAGTAAATCTAATCAATTCAAACCATCTGTTACCCGTGAAGAATTATTTTTTTTATTAATCAAAGATACTACTTTATTTGCAAAATTCATATACAACACGTAATAGATGATACTACATTACAATTTTATATTTGTGATCTATTTTAGATTATAAACAAATATATAGCTAGATAAACATATGACTTTAGATAAAATTGTCTTTTCTAGTGTACTATGTTTATTCTTTGTCCAAAAATATATGATATTTATATTCAAATGATTCCTGGTCTTACAAGGAATCCAGCAATGTCAATTATATGATCTTAAAATTTTAATTCGAGGTATTATTAATACTAAATGTTAAAACTCTTGGAATGGAGTGATTTGTGTGGGGTACAATCAAGGAAGAGGGGGAAGGCAAGGTGTACTTTGATTTATGAGAGGTCGGAATATTTTTTTTTTTTTAGTTAACTGAAGATATTATTGAGTCATGTAAAATTCATAAATTATCCCATTAAATATAATTTATATTTAAATTTTTACAATTTGCTTGATTATTTTTGAATATAAACATCATAGATTTTGTATTGACATAAATTTATTTAAAAGTTTATTCTGAGTAAATATATATTTTGTGAAAATATATGACATTTATAGATTCAAATATTCCTGGTCTATGTATGAATCCAGCAAATAATTATATTATCCTAAATCTTATTTGAGGAATTATTTATTACTATACCTGGCTTTTCCCCAAAAAATTTCTTGAGAGGAATGGTTGCAGAAAAGGAGAGAGGGAGGGAGTTGAGTCCATTATTTGAATGACATTAACTTGCCATTGTATTTTCGCTATTTCTTAAGTATTAATTAAAGTACACCATCATAAAATTAAGATGTTATTTTTACTACAAATATAAAGTTATTTGTCACAAAAAGTGGAGTTTGGGGGTCGGGCTGGGTTCTATTGAATAATCCTAATATGTTCTGTTATTCACTTAACGCATTACTTTAAATGACCCTGTCTAATCAATTCACAAGTAGCGGGAAGAATCAGAGGCCTACCAGATTAAAGTTAGATAATATAATTGACATTGCTGGAGTCCTGTAAGACCAGGAATATTTCTTGAATATAAACGTCATATTTGCTCAAAAAGATATATACTTACTCAGAGTGAACATTTTATCTAAAAAATTTTATGTCTAATGCAAAATATATGATGTTTATATTCAAAATGATCATCAAAATTGTAAGAATTCCAAGGAATGTAAATTATATTCTTAATTTTATAATTTGTATGAATTTTATGAGCTAAAACAAATATTCAGTTAATAAAAAAAAATATTTCCTTTCTCACATGGTATCAGAGTTTGTCGGTCGGTCCTCCCCCCCACCCCCCACCAACCGCCCCAAGGAGATGTGTGGAAACCAGAATATTTACCTTTTTAGGTACAGCTAATACCTCAAACTAGAGTTAGGATAATATAATTGACATTGCTGATTCCCTTGAAGCCCAGGAATATTTTGAGTAACAAAATGTCACATATTTTGCACAAAAAATAAACATATTTACTCAGAGGAAACATTATATCTAAAATTTGTTTGTCTAATGCAAAATCAGAAAGTGAGGGTTGACTGTATATATATATATATACTTCATGTAAATCCACAATGAAAACGCGGGATAAGATAGATCTTGATAAATCATCGGGAAAATGGAAACAACGGATTTAGCTGCCTTTATTCAAGACATCTTGAATAAAGACGAAAAGCTAAGGTGGTCCTTGTTTACCATTTTCCTATCAAGATATATATATATATATATATATATATATATATATATATATATATATATATATATATATATATATATATATATATATATATATATATATATATATATATATTATATATATATATATATATATACTGTATATACATAACAGTCATCATGCTACCGTTACCGCCCTAGATACTATCTTGGAAACGTGATGTTAACTCAAATGGACGTTGTCCGATCATCACAGAAACTTTGTATTTATACTTACGTGTATGTGGAATACTATATACAGTAATGTATATATATACACTTTTACTGTTAAATCACTACTGTAATGTGATACAGGTGATTAATTTTTATCTCTTGTGCAAAATACATGACGTTTATATTAAAATTATTCACTGTTTTACAAGGATTCCAGCAACGCCAGCAGATGGGGAGAGAGGGGAGGGAGGAGGGCTGGGGAGCGAGGGGGCGGGGGAGGGGAGGTAGTACGCTGACAGTTGGCACAGGCCCAGGTCTAACGCTGTATATTTATCAGTTCTATGACTAAGCTTCTTATGAAAAGCCAGTGAAATGACCTGGGTGAATATAATTAACATAGCTGGGATTCTTGTAACATACTGATTAATTTGAATATAAACATGCTATAATTGCACTTCCCACAAAACAATTTTAGTACCGTAATCAAATTAGTACATGCACTCCAGCTTTGCACTAAGGTCATTTATTTCTTTTTTACGCTTTTTTAGTATGGTGCATGTAAATGGATGAAAATAAATGAAGAAATCTATGTAAATCTACCAAAATACAGTTGAAAACTTTTTTTAAAAATGCTACAGTATTGTAACTAATGTACTACATTTTTTATATCTTGAAAAAATATATGACGCTTATATTCAAATTAATCTCTGTCTTGCAAGGATTTCAGCAATGCAAATTATATTATCCTAACTTTAGTCTGAGATATTATATAAAATAAACATAAAGAAATCACCAATCTTTTGTCTGGGAACACAGGGAGGAGGTGCTGAGCGTTAGGGTGGAGGTGACAGAGTGTCTTTATTTATTTGAGATAAGATTTGACAGTTGGCGCTGAAGGTCTGGTTTATTTATCATTAGTTAAGAGTGACTAAGCTCTTCTCATAATTTGCCACCCAAACGACCTGAGTGAATATAACTTACATTGAGGGATTCTTGTAAGATAGTAATTTATTTGAATACCTGTATAAACAAGTATATTTGCAATAGACATAACAATTTTAGTACGGAATCATTTAGTACATGTACAATACAGGTTTGCACTTAGTCCATTGTTACTGTACAATATTGACTAAATTCACTAGATAACGTACGCCTGGCAGCACAATCTATAAGAATTCAGCCGATGCATACGTGACTGTGCCCGCTCTAGGCCATTTAGGTTCTGCTACGTCCCATTATTTGAATGTTTTTATTCAATTAATTAATTGTTTATTCCTTGATAGAGGAAGTGGGTCCTAGTGCTGTCACTTTACCCTGTACCATAACACCAGGCAACTGGCCAGTGTCACAAGTATATACAGTACAGTACAGTCATCCCTTGGTTATAGCGCCTACTTGGGACCCCACGATAACGAAGTACAGAACCTATGGATTTATTCTAATTGGTTCCAGGCACCCAAGACCAACCCCAAGTTTCCCATTTTATGACCATTTAGACCCACTAAATATATATATAATGTTATGGTAAATATCATAAACACACACAGGCATGGCTAGGTTTATTACAAAGTGATGAAAAGGGTACGCTATACTGTAGTCCACAAAACATGTAGCTATGCTTTTTTTATTTGTCCCCATCATACAGTCCGTTTTTCTCGCATGAGGACGCCTGAGTCCTCCGTTTTCTCTTAATGTTAGAGTGCACCAGAGACTTTGTTATTCTTAGTAATGCCACAGTTGAATAGAACCCCAATTGCAACTGGGGTGCAATTGTTGAGGCAACTAGATATGTCTGATTACAGCAAATGTGTTATTGTCGTTGTAGGTGAAAGATTTTATCCTCAATAGATGTAGGTTAACATACACCTGAGGCAAATGCTGAAAAGCCTAAGGAAGTATATTCCTTTAACACATAATTATCCAGTATGGGGAGGATCATCGTGGTTCCGCTGAAGTGCAGTGGTGTGGTCCAGCAGGTTACCGATTTTTTATTTTGGGGGGGTGCACGGACGTATATGCGTGACGGCGTTCGGTCGGACGTTAACCGGCGCATGACTGGTAAAGTGGATTATTTGAGAGAGCTGTTTGATGAGATCGGGGTTCTTTTTCAATAACATCTTCTGGAGTCTACCAAAATGTCAGTTTTTTCTGCTATGTTCTTAAGATGTCTGCGCGATTTGTGACTCTGAATTTATTGATGATGAATTGAAACACATTCGATCCATTGCACAGAAACTCTGGTACCCTTCTGTGTTTGTTGATCGTTGTTTTAAAAGGGCTAAAAAATCCTTTCATTCCTCTCAAACCAGACAAGTTCCTACACTTAAGAATATTTTGACTCTGCCCTATCGTCATGAATTTGTCCCGTTAGTTCGGTCCTCAAGCTACTAAATATTAATGTTGTTTTCAAGTATGACTCTACCATTACCAATATGTTAATAAGAAATAGCCCAAGTTTGAATGTAAATGGAAGTGTTTATTGTATTCCATGTAGCAAATGTAATTGTAATTATGTAGGACAGACAGGAAAAACACTGCAGCTCAGAATCAAACAACATAAGTACAATATCAGAACAGCATCTGAAAGCAGTGCCTTGTCTGCTCATGTTAGGAATAATAATCACCCCATTGCTTGGGAAAAAGCTTAATATTTAAATCATCTTGTGTCACAGAAAGACTTCTGGTTGAAGCTAGTTTGATTAAGGAATTAAAATCAATAAACCTTAGTGATGGTCAGTTCAAACTGATAATATGTTACATAAATTTATTTGTCAGTGGCCCAAGGTTAAAAATGCTTTGAAAACCTTGATCTAGATGTATGATAGTTATTTTGTGGGCCCTTATTTTGACCTGACCTGACTAGTCCGTCACCCCTTCTCTTAAGCTCCTCTCGTGGGTATTGTGTGGGGATTAGTGGATTTTATGTCATTTTCGTTCATAATAAAGATGCTCCGTTGTTTCTTCCTGATTTTATCAAGATTTATCTTATCCACGTTTTCATTGTGGATCTACATGATATATATATATGTATATATATATATACACACTGGAAATGTGGATAAGATGAATCTTGATAAAATCACATGGAAAAGGAAACAACGGGCATCTTTATTCAAGACATCTTCAGAGGCAACTGGATTACATGGACAGAGGGTTAAATATACAGGGTGACTTAAAACATGAGGTCAGGTCAAACACATGGCATCAACTAATCCACACACCACCACCACCGCAAAGACAAGAGGACCTTATAAGAACGGGCGACGTAACTAGTCATGTTAAGTGAGGTAAAAAATATATGAGACCCACTGCATCTACCTTAAAAACTTGCCAAAGCTTTTTTTACCTTAGGCCACTGTTAATTAAGAATAGCCCAACCTTGAATGTAAATGGAAGTGTTTACTGCATTCTGTAGCAATTGTCATGGAAATTATTTAGGTCAGACTGGGAAAGAATTGCAACTCAAAATTAAATAGTACAAGTACAATATCAGAACAGCATCTGAAAGCACTGCACTTCGTTCATAAGGAACAATAATCATCCCATAGATTGGGAAAACAGTTTAGAAGTGTATAAATCAATGAGTGTCACAGAAAGATTTCTGGTTGAAGCAAGTTTGATCAGGGAAATGAATTCTATAAACCTTAGTGATGGTCATTACAAAACTGATAATATGTTACACAAATTTATTTGTTTGTGGCCCAAGTTTAAAAATGTCCACGGGCCCACCCGCGCAACACTGCTTCCATCATAATCTGTGCTCACCCACCAGAGACACTCTTATCAATCATCTCATTACCACCTCAGACCACCTCAGAGTTAGGTACCCGTGTGCCAAGTTAGTATTATGTGGGATTATAATGAAATTGACACCACTGA
>NW_024722701.1:3229067-3260252 GCF_018991925.1 Homarus americanus | reverse complement strand
AGCACACACCCATTGCTTCCTTTTATTGCAACCAGACTGCCCGCGTCTCCGTCTTCCCTTGATATCAAGGAGAGATTGAGATTGCCCACGAGGGGAAGGTGTATTGGCACCCCCTTACGTCCTGTGCAAGGTGAAGCGCAGAAGCGTTTACAGTGCCCATCTGGGAAGCATTTGGAGTTCATGCTTGCCTTTTATGACTCATGCATTAAGTGGGGCCGAAGGGTCAGGTTTTGTCAGCAAGTTACATAAAGTGAGAGAATGACGAGTGTAGGAAAATTCCGGTACAATTTATCTGTTTATGTAAAAGGTGAGGTCCTAGAGCCAGGCCTGTCACTAGGAAGAGGGTATCTGGTCAGGAGGAAGAGGTGTTGGTAATGGCTGGGGACCTGTAGGGGAGGTCATGGGCAAGTGAGGATGTAGTTGGGTGTGAGAGTCGGTTGATCAAGGGACCTTCGATACGGCTCAGCCTGCCCTCATTTTAGCTGAACTTGGCGGCTTTTAAGTTAAAGGAGACCTTTGATGGATTGGCCTCTATCTCAGATCCCTGAAGTCCGCTATCTTCGAGACATGCTTTCTGGCGTCTCGCCTCTCTCTCTACCATGAGCAGGGGTTCCTTGGTGCCACCGTCCTGTATTTCTCACCATGTACAGATCGAATAATAAATAAATAATAATTAATGGTTTATTGAAGTTCTGCAGCCCGAAGGCTGAAATATACATTGGACAAAAATGACTTATTACATACAAAGACATGGGTGGTGGTCGTTTAACACAAGCTTTCATTACTGAAAGAAGAAGGAATATGAATTGAACATACAAATTATTATAGTTTACAGTTGATGGCCCGGCACTGGACTGGTCATGGAGACACCAGGTTTGTGGTGTTCACGTGGTGTAGTAACGCGTCCGGGTGTTGATATGAAGGACCTCACGTGGTCATGGGGTCACCAGGTGGTGGTGTTCACGTGGTGCAGTAACTCGTCCTCGGTGTTGATATAATAATAATAATAATAATAATAATATTAATAATAAATGGTTTATTAATAGAGTTGCAGCCGGTGGCTGAAAATATACAAACTTACATGTGATTTAGACATAATGATATGCGCTCAATACATTTACAGGGCTGTACAGTACATAAACTGTGGATATCACATTCGTCAGTGCGGGCTCTAATGGGCTGAATTTTTGTTGTAGTGGCGGACTGCGCGAGGTGGCGGGCTGCCGCAGGAGGTGGCGATGGCGAGGTTGGTGCAGTAGTCCACTGCCAAACCTTGCTGTGCTTGGTGTTGGAGGTCACTGAGGGGTGGCATTTCCAGGGTGGAGAGAGCGTTGTTGTAGCCGGAGTATTCTGCGCCGAGCATGATTCTGTGCGGCCTTTTCTGTACCTTCTCTAGTTGACGTTGTTGGGTGGAGTTGAGAAAAATGACCAGGCTGGTGACGCATACGTTAATTTGGGGAGAATAAAGGCGTTGTAGATGGTCCTCAGCTCTGTGGTGCCCCAAGTGACCTGAGTCGTCGTAGCATGTAGAGTCGGCATGACGCTGCCTTGATTGTGTTGTTTACATGGTCTTCCAGTCCAGTTTGTGGTCTATGGTAACACACAGGAGTTTGACAGACTGCACTAACTGGAGAGGATGGGCACCCACTGTGACTGCTGGAGCTTGCACTCGAGTGGTGGCGGTATTGATGTGCATGACTGCGGTTTTGCGTGAAGGACCTCACGTGGTCATGGGGACACCAGGTGGTGTGGTATTCACGTGGAGCAGTAACTCATCCTCGGGTGTTGCCAGAAGTAACCCAAGTTATTGGTCAGGTCGCATAAAATTAATGTCACTTGATAGACAAAAATTTTGTTTCTATCTGTAATAAAATTTATAGGTATTATTAAGATGCATTGAGCTACAATTAAAATTTTTGTAAAATGTTGTTAAAATATACGTTATTTATTTTCAACTGCACCTGTGAATGTGTCTATTTAAGGCAGTCATATTATAACCTTTTCATGTTATTTCTGTGCGTTAATTTTATATTTTAACCTGATTCAACCAGTTAAATTCACTCTTACATTTTCAATTACCAGGAAAATTATAAAGAACTTGTATATATATATATATATATATATATATATATATATATATATATATATATATATATATATATATATATATATATATATATATATATATATATATATATATGGTCTGATATTTACTATAGTTACCTATAATATATTTTGTATAATAGAAAACTCAACTCAAGGCCATAACTTAGCAGTAACTCAAGTATTTCTGTGTTTTGGCTATAAGGCAAAATATAACGGTATTATTTTTTTACAGTTGCTTACTCCACCTGGAGACCGACTACATCACATGGACTGAGGCTAACAACACTCTGTGATCAGCTTATACAACACAACAACATCAGGACTGCATGGGAACAGCCCTTCAGCAACACAGTTGTATCTACTAGAACCTAGTTGACCAATATGTTCACTATCAGACCCTAATTAACCTGTATGTTCATGAGACCCTAGTTAAATGAACAACTTCCCAAGATCTTCAAATGTAACTTATATCATTACTGTTCCTACATTTTCTGCCCATAACCGTTATTTTCTCAATAAACCGTATAGTATTATTTGTTGTATTATTATCCACACACACACACACCAGGAAGAACTTGGAGGAAGAGGAAATGTTACTCAGACACGTAGAGGCAGATGGTCAGAGGAAGTAAAGAGGGGATGGAGGGGGTGAGGAAAAGGCACATGGGTGGGATGGAGAGGTGTGGGGAGAGGAGGAGGTAGTAGGGGTGGGGAGAAGGCGGGAACCGTAAGTCATGGTGAGGGTTAAGGGAAGAGGAGGGAAGAAGAGGAGGTGAAGAAGGAGGAGGAAGAAGAGGAGGGTGAAGAAGGAGGAGTGAAGAAGAGGAGGTGAAGAAGGAGGGTGAAGAAGGGAGGGAGGAAGAAGTGGAGGGAGGAAGAAGAAGAGGAGGGTGAAGAGAAGAAGAGGAGGGAAGAAGAACGTGATCACATTATAAGTCACACTATGTGGTCTGGAATTACGAGCCACATTGAACACACACACCTCACACACACACCCACAAATTCACACCTACCTCCACTTACTACCCCCACACACTCTCCTCACACACACCCAAAGTAGATAGTGTTTTTGAGTGACTGTACGTATCCATAAGCTGTTTCAACACACGACACATGTTGTTTTAGGTTTTAACTGTGCATCACTAAAACCTAAACCAGTACAGGAGGTTTAATATCTTATGACTAACTAAAAAAAAGAATTGGCCTCTAGGTCTGGCAAGTATTTCTGTCCCCACGTTTTAATATTAGTTTTACTGGGGCCTGAGGGAAGTAAAACAGCCCTTGTTTAGTATGGGGCTGGGTAGGGGATGTTGGATGGAGGAGGTGGAGGTGGGGGGTGGGGGGGAGGGGAGGAGCAAGGGGGAGGGGGAGGGGAGGAGCAAGGGCGGGAGGGGAGGAGCAAGGTGGGAGAAGGAGGGGCCTGGGGGAGGGGGGGGGAGGGGTGGGGGGAGGGAGAGGGGGAGGGAGGAGGGGGGGAGGGGGGGGAGGGAGGGGAGGGGAGGGGAGGGGAGGGGGGAGGGGAGGGGGGAGGGGGGGGGAGGGGAGGGGAGGGGGAGCGGAGCTAAGTACTAGCAGCTAACATGGATTTAAGGGAGGGGGGAGGGGGGAGGGGAGGGGGGGAGGGGAGGGGAGGGGAGGGGGGAGGGGGAGGGGGAGGGGAGAGGGAGGGGAGGAGGGGAGAGGGAGGAGGGGAGGGAGGGAGGGGAGGGGGGAGGGGAGGGAGGGGGGAGGGGAGGGGAGGGGAGGGGAGGGAGAGGGAGGGGAGGGGAGGGGGGGGGGGGGGAGGGGGAGAGGGAGGGGGAGGGAGAGGGGAGAGGGGAGGGGGAGGGGAGGGAGGGGAGGGGGAGGGGGGAGGGGGGGAGGGGAGGGGGAGGGAGGGGGAGGGGAGGGGAGGGGAGGGAGGGGGAGGGGGGAGGGGGGGGAGGGGAGGGGGAGGGGAGGGGAGGGGAGGGGGGAGGGGAGGGGAGGGAGGGGAGAGGGGAGGGGGGAGGGGAGGGGAGGGAGGGGAGCTCCGGGGCGAGCACTCAGCAGCCTAACATGATGATAGGGGAGGGGAGGGAGGGGGAGGGGAGGGGAGGGGGGAGGCAATGCACTGCCAACCTAAACTCTGTAAATATCTTCCCACCTGTAAGTGGCGTACTAATGTTTTAGACTATATATAAGTGAAAGGAATACAGTAAGGCTCGGTAAGCAGGTGAGTAAAAAAAATAAAGCAATGCCAGAACGATGGCAACGACTGACGTGACACCCATGCCCGGTCTCCGAGTTACATTTTTCAAAATGTTGTCCGAGTCGTAGGGATGAAGATCTCGTCAGCTTTTACCAGCACAAAACTCACTCTGTTATAACATTGATTACATCATTGATGTGCTTGAGCAATAATTTTCCCGGTTATATAAGTATTTATGGGAATTGCTGATTGTGTGTTAAAAAGTGTTTATTAGTCTTGAGTAACTGGTAAAATAAACTTTGAGGTGACAGAAGGAAAGGCTGACTGTTTAGTTAGTGCCTAGGGTTAATATTAATTCAAAACCGTCCACTGTAACATTTGGGATTTTTGTTAGAAATTTTTAGGGGGGCAGGGTCAATGGTTACTTCAGGTCAGGTCAGGTTAAGCTTCTGTATACCTCAATGCTTCCATGAAGTGCGTATTATGTCTTGGCCAAATTGACTATTAGGAGAAACAACTCATCACTTACGAGTCGACTTAACCCTAAGAAACGAGCGTAGTATTCATTACCTAACCTAACCAATCCTAACGTAAACCTACATAAATACAACATTTGATATTATTACAGGGCCAAAATCATGGCCAAATGAAACACAAGGAATCCCGATAGGGTAACCAAGACACATTCAAGACTTTTCCCCAAATTACCAAACCTAACCAACATAACCGGGGCCTCAATCCCCTGACCTTTCGGTATATTTAATATTTATAAAAGCCCAGAAGAAAAATCTACAAAATGCCCAAACCACGAAAAACTAATTGGTCAACTGACAGCACATGAATGGTAATAATATCAAACCAACTTCTAAAACTAAAATGATATTATTCGTCATTTTAAATACGACAAAATACGCACCCACCACCAAACCAAAAGTTATATTAAAACTTTATTTTAAGGACGGCGCGCACTGCCAACATAATACCAGTGAGAAAAGTGCAAAGTTGGCAAAAGGTTCTGGAATATTAGACAGATTAGTCCAGTACAGTTGGCTGCCCCCGACGTTACCCGTTGTCCCAACTCTTCCATGAAGGCAAGGTGGTGTGTCTCGAAGATGGCGTTTTGCACCCCAGCAAGTTATTATAAATGTAAGCAAAATAGTCCAAGTAGCAGCCTTTTCCTAACCCCAACAGAAAAACACTAAACTACAACACTAGTACTACATGTTCACTACAACACAACTAGTACTACATGTTCACTACAACACTAGTACTAACATGTTCACTATAACACTCAGTACTACATGCTCACTATAACACTAGTACTACATGTTCACTATAACACTAGTACTACATCGTTCACCAACACTAGCACTACATGTTCACCATAACACTTTGTACTACATGTCCTACCACCACCAGTACTACATGTCTTTATAACAGTACTACATGTCACAAAAATCAGTACATACATGCCTTTAAAACACTAGTACTTGTTACCAATATACAACACCAGTAATACCAAATATTCACTCAACACTAGTACTACATGTTCAACTATAAAAATATACTACTGCCCACTATAAACACTAGTACTACATGTCTCACTATAACACTAGCACTACATGTCCAATATAACACTAGTACCATACATGTTCACTATAACGCTAGTAACTACATGTTCTTTTATAAACTAGTACTACATGTTCACTACCACAACACACTAGTACTACATGTTCACTACAACACTAGTAATTACATGTCACTTCACAAACACCAGTACCACATGTCTTTATAACACTAGCACTACATAAACCACTATAACACTCAGAACTACAGTTCACTATAACACTATACCACATGTTCACTATAACACTAGTACTACATGTTCACTATAACACTCAGTACTACATAAGTTCACTATAACACTAGTACGACATGTAACACTAAAATTATACAAGCCCATTTATAACATAGTACTACATGTCCATTATAACACTAGCAAGTCACATCAAGAAAATATGAGTCTGCACAGGCCGGTTGGCCTGTGCAAGGCAGCTCTGAAATGAGAGTTACTACCACCTCTCATCATCCATGAATCTATTTAGCCTCTTGAAACTCTCCAGCGTTCCAGCAATCACCGCTAAAAGTTGCTAAAAAGCTTGTTCCACCCGTCCACCACCCCACAGGAACAAGTTTCATTCTCCTAAAACTTATCGAATCAAAACCTTTTGTTACGAAAGTCTCATCTGCCGGATTATTATAAGAACTCTTATCTATATCCCTTACGATTTTCACCACTTAAATACTTTTATCATATTCCCGCACCCTTTTTCCTAGAATGCAAGTTTAGTTTCTTTATCATTTTATATGGAAGAAGCTTTTAAGTCCCGGAATCATGTTTCTGCCGCACCGATCAGAATTATATATCCATTCCTATAACAACAGCACCAGAACTGAAACCGTACATCGAGGTGCGCCCTACCTAGCAAGATAAGCTGCAATAAGCACCTCTGCACTCTTGTTTCTACACCCCAGATATACAAAAACCAATACCTGTTTCCTTATTTCTAAAATTACACACCAAGCAGGCCGAGGTCCAAGCCACAACTACATAAAGCTCACTATAACACTAGTACTACATGTCTTATAAACACTGTACACATGTCCACTATAAACACTAGTATTACATGTCCACTATAACACAGGTACACATGTTCACTACAACACTAGTACTACATGTCCACTACACTAGTAATACATGCTCACATAACACTAGCACATGTCACTATAACACTAGCACTACATGCTCATCTACAACATTAGTACTACATGTTCACTACAAACACTAGTAATACATAAGCCACTATAACACTAGAACTACATGTTCACTACATCAAACTAGTAATAACATAAGCTACTACAAACTAGTACTAACATGTTCACTACATCACTAGTACTAAATGTTCACTATAACACTAGTACTACATGTTCACTATAACACTAGTAACATGTTCACTACATCACTAGTAAATACAAGTTTCACATACATCACTAGTACTACATGTCCACCATAACACATACTACATGTTCATAACACCAGTACTACATGTTCAATACATCACTAGTACTACATGCTCACTACAACACTAGTACTACATGTTCACTATAACACCAGCACTACATGTTCAATACAACCTATATCACCTATAATCCAACACATATCCAAGACCGTAACGCACAAGGTCACTCACTGTGCTGTAAACGCGCTTATCATTGCAATTGCGCTCTGCTTCGCTACACGGGCAAAACATCTCACTGCCAAGCGTTGCAACACAAGAATATTTTATTTTTGCTGACGTCTTGTAATTACAGTGTTCTCAGAATTTAACGTATGGTTCACCCAGGAGACATACCAGCTATACACGATTACCCCCCAACGCCCTAATCCAACCCCAAGATAGACCCCTCTAGCTGTCACACTAGATTTATTTACATAATCTAAATTCAAAATACCAATCCTCTCCAGAAACGTCACGCAAACCAGGAGATTGGGTTAACCTCAGGTGAAATAAAATTAAAAGTTTAATCTTCAGTGATTCTATATTTCCAATAATGTACTCAACCCAAAAAAAAAAACAAACAAAAAAAGAGAATTTTAAGTATTGCAACGCACGCAATATGTAGGGCACAAGAGAAATCAATATACTGTATCAATTTTTTGCAATGTCCATAATAACTAAGTAAATAAAAGAAATTACTTAAAACATAAACAATACAAATAAATTCACAATTGCACTGCAAGGAAGGGGGGAGGGGGTGGCTAAATATTATACGGTAGCTTATCACAGCATTGCTTATTCACTATTCCAAGACGGCACTAGTATCACTGCTCGTTAATCACAATACTGTTAGCATCATTACCCCAACAGGTACTAGCTGGGTGATGTTGTGAACGCGAAACTCAAGTCAAAACACGTAACTCGTAGCAAGTTCTGTAAACAAATACACACCAACAAATTGGTACATTGTATCGTACGACCCATTGTCGCATAGAGGGCATCATCGTAGCCACAGCTGAAGCCGTGTACACGGACCTGAAAAACGTGTTTTGTGCATCAGGAAAATACTGTGCAAGCATCTCTCGTCAAGGGAAGAAATGGAAACCGACTTACACACGGTAATTTATTTATTTTGAGCGATTTTCTGGTTATTCAACAAGCTGGTGTTAGTAATGAAATAGCGAGCAAACGCCTGATTACCTCACCGTTTTGTATTTCCATTGTTATCCCCACCAGCCTGTTCATTTTCACCAGTAAAAGATGTTCTCTCTTTTCTTACTGAATTTGCTGGACGTTAACTGCTCACGCCATTGCAAGATGCGATATTGCTGCTTTGCGGAGCTAAACCGACGGTGATCGTACCCAGGGGATGATGATCTGTTCCGTGAAGCTGAGAAAAGTGGGGAACGCTTAGGGGAGGTGACGAGAAGGGTTAGGGAGGTGGACGAGAAGGTTAGGGGGAGGTAGTACGGGGAGAAGAGTTAGGGGGGAGAGACGGGGAGAAGGAAGAGAGGTGGACGGGAGGAGGTGGTGGTTAGGGAGGGAGGGGTTAGGAGGAGGTAGGACGGAGGAGAAGGGATTAGGGGGAGGAGGTGGACGGGGAGAAGGGGTTAGTGTCTCAGTGAGTTACACCGCTTTTTTCCTTTGCCTCCTCCCTCCCAATCCTCCATCCCTCCTCCCCAGGTAAGGTTAAGGTGTTTTGATAACAGCTTGCGATGGCTAATTTTCAGGTGATCATTTTAGATTTAATTTCTATTTTTCCACAGAATTAAAACCCCGAACACGGATTTATTATGTTCGATGACCTCTGAAAGCGACCTCCCATGGTGCTGACCTCATGGTGCCACTCCCATGGTGCTGACCTCCACATGGTGTTTCATTAAGCGACCTCCCCAGAAAGCGACCCCTGGTGCTGACCCCTGACAGCGACCCCATGGTGCCGACCCCCGATGGCATGACCTCCATGGTTGGACCGCATCTCCCTGTGGTGCCGACCTCCTTATATTGCCGACCCTGCGGTGCGACCCCTACGAAAGCGACCCCCCGGTGCCGACCCCTTATTGCCGACCCCTATATTGCCGACCCATGGTGCTGACCCCCGGTGCAGACCTCCTGATATTGCTGACCCCTGAGCATTGCTGACCCCCATGGTGCCGACCTCTGAAAGCGACGCACACCTTACCAGTGCTGCGATTATCAGGCTGAATTACCGAACCAACATGAAAGTGAGTAGGTTCCACAAGGCAGACGCACACCAAGCCTTTCGGCACAACAATGAGGCAACATGACCGGTGCACAACTGGCCAGCCACTGCTCAACAAAAATACGGTACTGCCCATAAAGCTAGTAAACTAAGAGCGCCAGAGAATCGAAACACATGAACAATACACAATGCATTCAATTACCACCCTGTTACACAACATGAAGCAGAGACATAAGGACCAGAAAGAAAGAAGGACGGACGACCACCACCAGACCGGACCGACCCCACATCTGACCAACCACACCACACCAAATACTAAAGGACATCCAACATTACTTCCAACCATTTACACCCAATGGAACTGTTAGGGAGGGGTGGTGGGAGAGTGTTGGGGAGGTGTGGTGGTGAGAGGGTGGTGGTGGGGGAGGGGTGGGGAGTGGAGGGGGGTGATGGGGAGGTGTTGGAGGTGGTGGGAGAGTGTTGGGGAGGTGGTGGTGGTGGCAGTGTTGGTGGTGAGTGTTGGGGGAGGTGGTGGTGGTGGTAGTGTTGAGCGAGTGTTGGTGGAAGTGGTGGTGGTGGAGCAGGGAGTGTTGGGGAAGGTGGTGGCGGCAGCAGAGTGTGGGGAAGGTGGTGGTGGTGGAGCTGGTGTTGGTGGTGAGTGTTGGGGGATGTAGTGGCAGCGGCGGCGAGAGGTGTTGAGGGGAGGTGGTGGTGGCGCTAGTGGCGGCGGCAGGTGTTGGGGAGAGTGGTGGTGGTGGTGGCGGCGGCGAGTGTTGGGGGAGGTGGTGGCTAGTGTGCTGCAGTGTTAGGGAGGTGGTGGTGGTGGCTGCTGAGTGTTGGGGAGGTGGTGGTGGCTGGTGTTAGTGGTGAGTGTTGGGGAGGTGGTGGTGGTGGCGGCGGAGTGTTGGTGGTGGTGGCAGTGTTGGTGGTGAGTGTTGGGGGAGGTGGTGGTGTGGTGGCTGAAGTGTTGGTGGTGAGTGTTGGGGAGGTGGTGGTGGTGGCTGGTGTTGGTGGTGTGTGTTGGGGAGGTGGTGGTGATGGCGGCAGCAGAGTGTTGGGGGAGGTGGTGGCGGTGGCGGCAGGGGTGTTGGGGGAGGTGGTGCTGGTGGTGGTGAGTGTTGGGGGAGTGTGTGGTGGTGGTGGCGGCGGCGAGGTTGTTGGGGGGTGGTGGTGTGGTGAGTGTTGGGGGATGTAGTGGTGGTGGTGGCAGCAGGCGACAGAGTGTTGGGAGGTGGTGGTGGCGAGTGTTGGAGAGGTGGTGGTGGTGATGTCAGGAGGTGGTGGCGGAGTGTTGGTGGTGGCAGTGTGGTGGCGGCAGAGTGTTGGGAGGTGGTGGTGAGTGTTGCGGTGGGTGGTTGTGGCAGGTGTTGGGAGGTGGTGGTGGCTAGTGTTGGTGGTGGCAGGTGTTGGGAGGTGGTGGCGGCGAGTGTTGGGGAGGTGGTGGTGGTGGCTAGGTGTTGGTGGTGAGTGTTGGGAGGTGGTGGTGGTGGTGGCTAGTGTTGTCGGCGAGTGTTGGGGAGGTGGTGGCGGCGGAAGTGTTGGGGAGGTGGGGTGGTGGCGGCAGGTGTTGTGGGAGGTGGTGGTGGTGGTGGTGGCTAGTGTTGGTGGTGAGTGTTGGGGATGTAGTGGCGGCGGTGTTGGGGAGGTGGTGGTGGTGGCTAGTGTTGGTGAGGTGGTGTTGGGAGGTGGTGGTGGCGGCGACAGCAGCAGCAGAGTGTTGAGGAAGTGGTGGTGGAGTGTTGGGGGTGAGTGGTGGTGGTGTCGTGGGGGAGGTGGTGGTGGCAGTGTCAGGAGGTGGTGGTGGCTAGGGTTGGTGGTGAGTGTTGGTGGCAGAGTGTCGGGGGAGGTGGTGGTGGCTAGTGTTGGTGGTGAGTGTAGGGGAGGTGGTGGTGGCTGAGTGTTGGTGGTGAGTGTTGGGAGGTGGGGTGGTGGTGGTGGGCGGCAGGTGTTGGGGAGGTGGTGGTGGTGAGTGTCAGGAGGTGGTGGTGGCTAGTGTTGGTGGGTGAGTGTTGGGGGAGGTGGTGGTGGTGAGGTGTCAGGGGAGGTGGTGGTGGTGGCCTGGTGATGGTGGTGAGTGTCAGGGGGTGGTGGTGGCTAGTGTTGGTGGTGAGTGTCAGGGAGGTGGTGGTGGCTAGTGTTGGTGGTGAGTGTTGGGGAGGTGGTGTTGGCAGCAGCAGTGTTGGGAGGTGGTGGTGGTGGCGGCTGGTTGGGAGTGGTGTGGCGGCAGTGTGTTGGTGGTGGTGGCAGCAGGTGTTGGAGGACGTGGTGGTGGTGGCTAGTGTTGGTGGTGAGTGTTGGGGAGGTGGTGTGGTGGTGGTGGCAGCAGGTGTTGGGGGAGGTGGTGGTGGCTAGTGTTGGTGGTGAGTGTTGGGGGAGGTGGTGGTGGCTAGATGTTGGTGGTGAGTGTTGGGAGGTGGTGGTGGCGGCATGGTGTTGGCAGAGTGTTGGGGAGGTGGTGTGGTGGTGGTGTAGTGTTGGTGGTGAGTGTTGGGGGAGGTGGTGGTGGTGGCGGCGGCAGTGTTGGGGGATGGTGGTGGTGGTGGCAGCGGCAGGTGTTGGGAGGTGGTGGTGGTGGCAGAGTGTTGGGGGAGGTGGTGGTGGTGGTGGTGGTGGTGAGTGTTTGGGGTGGTGGTGGTGGCTAGTGTTGGTGGTGGGTGTTGGGGGAGGTGGGTAGAGGTGGTGGCAGCAGTGTTGGGGGAGATGGTGGTGGTGGCAGCAGGTGTTGGGGGTGGTGGTGGTGGTGAGTGTTGGGATCGTAGTGGTGGTGGTGGCGGCGGCGGTGTTGGGGGGAGGTGGTGGTGGTGAGTGTTGGGGATGTAGTGGTGGTGGTGGCGGCGTGAAGGTGTTGGGGGAGGTGGTGGTGGCCGAGTGTTGGGGGAGGTGGTGGTGCTTGGAGTGTTGGGGAGGTGGTGGTGGTGAGTGTCAGGAGGTGGTGGCAGAGTGTTGGTGGTGGCGAGTGTCGGTGGCGGCCAGGTGGGGGGAGGTGGTGGTGGTGGCGGCAGCTGGTGTTGGTGGTGAGTGTTGGGAGGTGGTGGTGGTGGTGGCGGCGACAGGTGTTGGGGAGGTGGTGGTGGCTAGTGTTGGTGGTGGTGTTGGGGGAGGTGGTGGTGGTGGCGGCGAGTGTTGGTGGTGGTGGTGGCTAGTGTTGGTGGTGAGTGTTGGGGGTGGTGGGTGGTGGTGGTGGCGAGTGTTGGTGGTGGTGTTGGAGTTGGTGGTGGCAGCAGGGAGTGTTGGGGGTGGTGGTGGCAGGTGTTGGGGTGGTGAGTGTCAGGGGGAGGTGGTGGTGGCTAGTGTTGGTGGTGAGTGTTGGTGGCGAGTGTCAGGTGGTGATGGCTAGTGTTGGTGGTGGTGTCAGGAGGTGGTGGTGGTGGCTAGTGTTGGTGGTGAGTGTTTGGAGGTGGTGGTGGTGATGGAGGCGGCAGCAGGGTGTCAGGGAGGTGGTGGTGAGTGTGTCAGGGGAGGAGGTGGTGGTGAGTGTCGGGGGGAGGTGGTGGTGGTGTGAGTGTCGGAGGTGGTGGTGAGTGTCAGGGGAGGTGGTGGTGGCGAGTGTTGGGGGGAGGTGTGGTGGTGGCGGCAGCTGGTGTTGGTGGGGCAGGTGTTGGTGGTGGTGGGGGAGGTGGTGGTGGCTGGTGTTGGAATGTGGTGAGTGTTGGTGGTGGTGGCGAGTGTTGGGGGGAGGAGGTGGTGGTGGTGGCGGCAGTGTTGGGGGGTGGTGGTGTGGTGTTGGTGGTGAGTGTTGGGGGTGGTGGTGGTGGCTAGTGTGTTGGCGGCAGTGTTGGGGAGGTGGTGGTGGTGGCGGCAGTGTTGGGGGAGGTGGTGGTGGTGGCAGGTGTTGGGGAGGTGGTGGTGGTGGCGGCAGGTGTTGGGAGGTGGTGGTGGTGGCGGCGAGTGTTGGGGAGGTGGTGGTGGTGGCTAGTGGTGGTGGTGAGTGTTGGGGATGTAGTGGTGGCGGCAGCGAGTGTCAGGGTGGTGGTGGCAGAGTGTCAGGGGTGGTGGTGGTGAGGTGTCAGGAGGTGGTGGTGGCGAGTGTTGGGGGAGGTGGTGGTGGCGAGAGTGTCAGGGGGTGTGGTGGTGGCTAGGTTGGTGGTGAGTGTTGGTGGCAGAGTGTTGGGGAGGTGGTGGTGGCGGTGGCGAGTGTCGGGGGTGGTGGTGGTGGCTGGTGTTGGTGGTGTCAGGGAGGTGGTGGTGGTGGCTAGTGTTGGTGGTGAGTGTTGGGGGAGGGGGCGGCGGCGCAGGTGTTGGGGGAGGGAGGTGGTGGTGAGTGTCAGGAGGAGGTGGTGGTGAGTGTCAGGGGAGGAGGTGGTGGTGAGTGTCAGGGGAGGAGGTGGTGGGTGAGTGTCAGGGGAGGGAGGTGGTGGTGAGTGTCAGGGGGGGAGGGAGGTGGTGGTGAGTGTCGGGGGAGGGAGGTGGTGAGTGTCAGGAGGTGGTGGTGGCGAGTGTGGGGGAGGTGGTGGTGGCAGGTGTCAGGGAGGTGGTGGTGGCAGGTGTCAGGGGAGGTGGTGGTGGCGAGTGTTGTTGGGGGAGGTGGTGGTGGCGTGAGTGTCGGGGAGGTGGTGGTGGTGCTGGGGTGTGTTGGAGGGTGGCGGCGAGTGTTGGTGGCAGCAGAGTGCTGGTGGCAGCAGTGTTGGTGAGTGTTGGGGTGGTGGTGAGTGTTGGTGGTGGGGTGTGTTGGGAGGTGGTGGTTAGTGTTGGGGACGTGGTTTTGGTGAGTGTTGGTGGTGGGGTGTGTTGGGGTGGGGTGTGTTGGGGAGGTGGTGGTGGTTGGTGGGGTGTGTTGGGGGAGGTGGTGGTGGGAAGGTGGCGGAAGGTGTTGCAGGACGTGGTAGTGGTGGTGTGAGGAGTGTGGGGGAAGGTGTGGTGGCGGAAGGTGTGGTGGCGGTGAGTGGTGGGGGATGTGGCTGTGGTGGGGAGGGTGGCGGTGGTTAGTGTTGGGGAAGTGGCGGTGGGGAATACATAAGAACATAAGGAAATAAGGAGTCTGCAATAGGCCGGTTGGCCCGTGCATGGCAGCTCCTGTCGAGAGTTACTACCACTCTCTATCATCCATGAATCTATCCAGCCTCCTTTTAAAACTCTCCAGTGTTCCAGCACTCACTACATAGTTGCTTACGTTCACTCGTCCACCACCCTATTTGTGAGACAGTTCCTTCATATCTCCTTCCCAAACCCAAACTTATCCAACTTAAATCCGTTGCTACGAGTCCTATCCTGCTCGGATATTATAAGAACTTTATCTATATCTCCTTTGATTCCTTTCACACACTTATTACTTCTATCATATCTCCCGCACTCTTCGTCTTTCTAGGGAATGCAAGTTTAGGTTCTTTAACCTATCTTAATATGAAAAGGTTTCAAGTCCCGGAATCATTTTCGTCATTCTTCCCTGCAGACTCCAGTGATATCCATTCTATAATAGGCACCAGAACTGAAACGCATAATCGAGGTGCGGCCTGACTAGCGCAAGATATAGTTGCAATAAGACCTCCGCACTCTGATTACTTACACTTCTAGATATAAAACCTACATCTCTGTTTGCCTTATTTCGAACATTAACGCACTGTTTTCTAGGCCGTAGGTCCGGGCTTACAAATACCCCTAAGTCTCTTTCACAAGTCGACTTCTCTAGGTTGATGTTGTAAGGCTGTGTACATTAACAGTATTAATCTTCCAATATTAAGTACGCTGCACTTGCTCGTGTTGAATTTCATTTGCCATTTTTCTGACCACTCCTGCAGTTTATTTAAATCCTCCTGTAGTGCATTTGCATCCTGCCCTGAATTAATCTGCCGCCCTATTTTGGTGTCATCCGCAAACTTGCTTATGTCACTGCTGATCCCAGTATCTAGATCGTTTATGTAGATTATGAACAAGAGTGGGCCTAGTACTGACCCTGGGGAACCCCACTGGTTACACGGCCCCACTCAGATTGCACCATCTACGCTGACCCTCTGCGTTCTATCGGTGAGCCATGATTTTATCCAATTTAAAACTTTCACCTCGATACCATGAGCCTTAACTTTTCTCAGAAGCCTCTGATGCGGTACTCTGTCAAATGCTTTGCTAAAGTCTAAGTAAATAACATCGTAATTTTCGTCATTATCTACTACCTCGAAGACTTTCCTAAAAAACGTCAGCAGATTTGTTAGACAAGATTTTCCCTTTGTAAACCCATGTTGCGAGTCGTAGATTAATTTGCTTTTCTTTACATGCGATCGGATGCTATCTGCTATAATTGATTCAAGAAATTTCCCCACTACTGACGTCAAACTGATCGGCCGGTAATTTAACGCTGATGCTCTGTCTCCCTTTTTGTATATAGGTACTACATTTGCCTGTTTCCACAAGTCTGGTACAACTCCCGTGTCTAATGATTTTGTGAACAAATTTACGAGGGGTCCGCTAATCTGTTCCCTACACTTTCAAGACTAGAGGGAAAATTTCATCCGGCCCTGGGGATTTTGTCTTCTTTAATTTATTTATCTTCTTGGTGGGGGAGGTGGCGGTGGAGTGGTGGGGGACGTGGTGGTGGTGGTGAGTGTTGGGGGAGGTGCTGTTGGGGAGGTGGTGTTGGTGGCGAGTGTTGGTGGTGGTGGTGAGTATTGGGAAAGGTGTTGGGGAGATGCTGTTGGAGAGGTGGTGGTGGTGGCGGCGAGTGTTGGGGGACAAACTAGCGAGGTATAACCAAGCCATTTTAACAAACCACTATAATACTCACACATATGCTAATCACCATCGGGAGCCGCCCCTTTCCTGCCGATACATTAACGCGAAGGTCAAGTAGATTATATTACCAGTGAAGTTCTTGTTACTGAATCGTCGTGATGTAGAATCCAGAGCGTAGGGGTTCCGTCGACAACACCAACACCACCACCAACACAATGAGACAACGTTAACCAATTATGACGCTGTATATCCTGTCATTGTTGTTGAGAATGTTATCGTTTTCCTGTTAAAAGATAATTGACTTCTATATCCGGATTTACTTGTTAATATAACTTGAACTCGCCTGAATAATAAACTATAAAATAAACTACAATAATTATTACGATATAGGAAATTGATTCTTTATAATTTAAGCCGTTTTTATTGTTTTGTGACGTGTGGGAGGCCATTACAGTCTCCTCTGGACCAAGACTAGATATAAGAAAGATGGGAAAGCTTGCAGGAAAACTATTGAATGAACCGAGAGCCGCAAAGCCTGAATCGGCGCCATCTAGCGGCAAGGCCCTAAATAAAATCTAGTTCCGAGAGGGGTGGAGGAGTGTGGTGGGGGGGGGGTTAATCTCAAATTCCACCTCTGCTTCTTGTGTTATTATTCATATCAGACTCACTGCTCCATGTTAGGATGTAAAGGCCGCGTCCATAGTCCATTTATTGGCGAAGATGACAGGGGGTGTGGGTTGGTGGGGGGACATGACTGAAGGGTGTAATGGGATGACTGAAGGGTGGGGGTGGGGGGGGACGGACATGTATTCAAAGCGAGACGTCTGAGCCGGAACTGAGCTTCACAAGTCCACATCCGTTGTGACCGATACAGTGGTGTTAAACCGGCACACACTCCAACATTCATGTATTATGTTAATTATGTATTGTAATTATATACACTCAACTGTTCCTGTTGTCGGGGGAATTGATGAAATATAAAAGTAGGATGAATTTCTTTGGATTTTCTGTACAGGAAACAGGGGTGAGGTATGGTTGGCTCCACTCAAGTTGACGTATTCGGTAAAGAAAGAGACGACGTTCTCACCGATACCAACGCCATCTGCCTCAGAGTCCCTTACCACACGCATACCCAAAAGATCGAACTTTCCTATCTTTCGTACTATATGGAAACCTGACTCCATTAATATAGTTCAAGTTCATAATAGATCATTCACACCGGAAATAAAGCCTTAATAATGAACGAAAATATTAAGTTATATATTGGAATTTTCTTTTGATAATTGACGCATTAGTTTTTTTCAACTCATAAATCTTAAGTCTTCATATAAGCCTACCTACCACTACCTTCCCTCCCTCCTTCCCTCCCTCCTTCCCTACCTACCTTCCCTCCCTCCTTCCCCCTTCCTTCCCTCCCTCCTCACTCACCTTCCTCCCTCCCTTCCCTACCTACCTTCCCTCCTTCCTACCTACCTTCCCCACCACCTTCCTCCTCCTTCCCTCCTTCCCCTACCTCACCTTCCCTCCCTCCCTTCTTCCTCCTCCTCCTTCCCTCCCTCCTTCCCTACCCACCTTCCTCCTTCCCTCCTTCCTCCTCCTCCTTCCTTCCTCCTCCTCCTCCTCCTTTCACCCACCTTCCTCCTCCCCTTCCCCACCCACCTCCCACCCTCTTCCTCCCACCTTCCCTCCCTCCTTCCTCCTCCTTCCTGCACTCCACCTCCTTCCTCCTCCTTCCTTCCCTCCTCCTCCTCCTTCTACCCACCTTCCTCACCCACCTCACCACCCTCCTTCACCCTCTCCTTCTCCCTACCTACCTTCCCTCCCTCCCTACCAGCTTGGATTGAATACTGACGAACATATTCTGTACCCAAATGCCATCTTGCTGTGCCTAATCCTTGACCAGTCGTCTCTCGAACACCCAGATTCCGAACACCCCTCTCTCTCTCTCTCTCTCTCTCTCTCTCTCTCTCAATTGACCATTCTGAGGACCCACGATCGAACCCCGCCACTTCCGGTAGGTAATGAGGTGACAGGTGATGACTACAGGTAATAATTATGTAAGTTTACTGTTAAAGTCAATGGGCTACTTCCGTGTGTTACTGTCTGTTCATTTAGGGAATAGTAGTAGTAGTAGTAGAAGCAGTAGTAATAGTAGCACCAAGTACAGGTGATAGTATAAGTAGTAATAGTAGTAATAGCAGATATAGGTAACAGTAGTAGTAATAGCAAAGAACATTATAGTTGCATCATGGAAACGGTAGAAGATTTACACATATTTCAAGGTGAGGTGAGCCTCGAAAAAATACTGTCAACACTAGTCAAGGATTCCAGCAGCCTCAGCAGTGACGCCTGGTGGTGAAGTGATCAACTATACATGTCACACACAGACACACCTGCCATGGAGGCGTGACTGTACAGTAAGTTTATTATGGTTGATTGCGTCCACTGTCGTCACCACCACCACCATCACCTGTTCTCTTAGGTGTGTGATGCCATAGTATTAATTTGTTCACCAGTTATATAATCAAGAAGGACTGTTTTGGAGTTAATTGATCGTGTTATTTACTGTTCCCCAGGTGTTCAACAGTGTTATATAACTGAGAAGGTGTTTTTGTGGTGTTCAGCAGGTGTTCTACGGCTGTCTGTTGATGTTCATGGCGTTTGTGGTGTTCTTCGAGGGGCGAGAGGACAATCTGATCGATCCTGTACACAGAAGTGCTCAAGTCGGCGGTCACTTCAGGTATAGCTGTGTACTGTCCGTGTGTGTGTACGTGTTTGAGTGTGTGCGTGTTTGAATGTGTGCGTGTTTGATTGTACGTGTTAGAATGTGTACGTGTGTGTATGTTTGTGTGTACGTGAGAGAGAGCATAACTCGCTGATAACACTAAAAAACACTCCCTCTATACAGTAAATTAGTCACTTAGCTTAATTTATTCTATTTAATCCAAAATTAAAAAAAAATCATATAATCCAGAATAAACTAATAATCAAATCATTTCATCCAGGTCACCCAAGATATGGGATAGACTCGTACCTGAAGACCTGGCCATAGTGGAGAAGGGGCCACCGACGGCCTCTCTTGGTGATGATACGAGTAGAACAGTCACTGGCACGACTGGGAGTGGCACTAGTGGACGGGACACTGGTGGAAGGGGTGATCTAGAGCCAAACCACAATGCCAGTGCCCCTCTCTTGATCCACAAGATGCCACCAGTGTTTTTTCACACAGATGTGGGTCTTAATCCTCGCAACCCACCCTTGAAGACCATCTTAGTGTGGGCTGAGGTGAGACTTGAGGTGGTGACGTAAGAGCGAGGTTTAGTAAGTAAATTGTGGACAGTTAGAAGTCTTGTAACATTTATGGTAAAAATAATCCTACAAAATTACTCAATTAATGTAACACGAACCAGAAACACGTACCAATAACACGGCATCTCCTGCAGGGTTACGGCACCAAGACTATGTCCTTTGGTTACGGACGAGCGCCCTTTGTGACCGCCCAGTGTGAGGTGGACACGTGTATGATGACGGCCAATAGATCCTTCGTCCCCCTACAAGAGTTCGACGCCCTCATCTTCCACTTCCGGGCTGTAGAACGTGACAAGTTACCCCAAAGAAGGTGACTAGAATTATTATTTGCGAGGTGTTGATGGGGTGGTGAGTATGCTTGTTGACATTTTTGCGGATAGTCACACTCCATCACTCACTCCCTCTCACTCCCTCCCACTCTCCCCACTCCCTCCTACTCTCCCCACTCCCTCCTACTCTCCCCACTCCCTCCTACTCTCCCCACTCCCTCCTGCTCTCTCCCCACTCACTCCTATTCTCTCCCCACTCACTCCTACACAGGTCACCTCACCAGCGCTGGGTGTTCTGGGAGGTAGAGTCAGCCTCCTACATCTACCAAGACCCCGGGTACTACAACAACATGTTTAATTGGACCATGACATACAGACGGAACTCTGACATCCCCTACCCGTAAGTCAGCACCCGTAGCTACTTGTATGATGATGACTGTATAATTTTGTACTCTTTGTCGATCCCTGTAGCCGTATTTCGTAAACTGTATGTCGTAACCTGTACCTGCATGCCGTCACTTGTACCCATAAGTCATAACACAGTAACACCTGCGTGGTTCTACCCCTTCAGGTATGGTCAGGTAACACCAATCACGTCTCCATCACCAACTACCATTAATCTCAATACTAACTACGCCGCCGGGAAGACCAAGATGGCTGCGTGGTTTGTCTCAAACTGTATCTCTCACTCCAGGAGGGAGAAACTAGTCCGGTTTATGCAGAAGTTTATTAAGGTGTGTATGTTAAAGTTACTCCTTAAATAGATACAAAGAAAATAGGTGCAATTTTTTTTAAGCGATAACTAAAATAGATATATTTTCTACCAAATCCTACGTTAAATTTTTCATACAATTAAAATAAACTATGAGAGCTAAAAGTTAATTAATTTAACCTATTGAACTTAAGATTTAAATGACACTTATTTAATTGGAAAGTCATGAAGGTTTCTTAACAGTTCATTACTTAATTTTTATTCTTCATTTCTGATCATCTCATTTAAACAATGGCAGACAGATAGCTTTTCAAAGGACGTGTGTATGGCGGAGTATGTATGAACCTTAAGTGGACGTGTATGGCATCTGTATGACAGCATGACTCCATTATACCACAGGTAGACGTGTATGGCAAGTGTGTGACAGATGTATGACTCCATTATACCACAGATAGACGTGTATGGCAAGTGTGACAGATGTATGGCTCCATTATACCACAGATAGACGTGTATGGCAAGTGTATGACAGATGTATGACTCCATTATACCACAGATAGACGTGTATGGCAAGTGTGTGACAGATGTATGACTCCATTATACCACAGGTAGACGTGTATGGCAAGTGTGTGACAGATGTATGACTCCATTATACCACAGATAGACGTGTATGGCAAGTGTGACAGATGTATGGCTCCATTATACCACAGATAGACGTGTATGGCAAGTGTATGACATGTATGACTCCATTATACCACAGATAGACGTGTATGGCAAGTGTGGACCGCTCGAGTGCTCCAGAGACACGACCCATCAGTGTTACCAGATGTTAGAGCGAGACTACAAGTTCTACTTGTCCTTCGAGAACTCATTGTGTAAAGACTATGTCACTGAAAAACTCTTCAGTGTTCTTCAGTAAGTTGTGTAATAGCTAGAGGTGTTCTTAAAGTGTTGCAAGTGGAAGTGTTCTTAAGTAAATCTTGTAGTAGGTGAAAGTGTTCCCAAGTTTATAGAGCTTTAAAATGTTTCTCACGAGGTTAACATTAGTTATTTAAAACCTTAATGTCCCTCGTTGTTCTTTGTGTAATCTTCTCTCGTTTTCTTTTTCGTTTCCCGTCTTATTTTCGCACTAATAACACTGCCGTTCAGTTTCCACGAGTATGATGCATTATTAATTATTATTTACTTTCCTGCCTCCAAAGTGGTGTTGAGGATCAGATGAAACAAAGTAGGTTACTCTAAGAATTTGTTATACCTTCACTCATAATGACGTAGGTAAATGACATATTCACAGTATTAGTAAACTGTTTTGTGGTGGACATAAGTTTATCTGTCTCTTAATATTTAATCTATCTTTCTACTCCTACCTAATATAGTGTCTTATATCAATCACCTCACCTGACGTGATCATGTAGGTACAACGTGGTGCCGGTGGTGTTGGGACTCGGGGACTACGCCAGCATCACGCCACCTCACTCTCACATCAACGTCCTCGACTTCGAGAGCTTAGATAGCCTCACCGACTACCTCAAGTATCTCGACTCCAACGACACAGCTTATAATGAGTACTTTAGGTAAGGAAAGGTTAATGACATGAGGGAGTAAAGTAATGAAATTGAAATGTTTACAAATCAGAATATTGCTTGTACAGGTTTACGTATGCAAGGTATTAACTCACAGGCTTAACTCAGTCGTTTATTAATGATCCCATAAATTATATCACCTGAAAGGTGTCCACAGCTCTATACATGGCTCGATCACTATTCATGAAAAAATTGTCAGTCACTCATTGGGTGAGAATTATTGCCATTTTGGCGCCGATATGATCTAATGAGGACGAGCTCTCACTGGTTCACAAAGCATTTATAACACGCATTGGATACCGTTTTTCAAACTCTTTAGGTGTCAACTTACAAACAGTTTGAGAAAACGCTGGACATTCTCGGTGATTAACGTTTTCAAGCTTACTAATGCGACATATTACATACTATTAAAGGTATTTGGGACGTTCTCTGATGTTCACAGAACACATGAATGTAATTCACTCTCCACTCAAAGACCCAACATCACGGTACAGGAACAACACATTGTAAACTGATTCAGCGAGCCTCCGACGTGTTCACTTTACACAATAATTACAGACAGTTAAGACATTCAACATATACTCACATGACCTTGAAGGCCCCATTCATCTTTTGGCATATATCTTAATACTTCACATACAGGGTTTAGATTAATTCAATTGAAAAGTTAACAAACACATCTGTCAGGGAAATATCTCGCTTTCTCTGCTACAGTATAAGAGAAATTGCTGTATGGATAACTCCTGTAAACAGGATATTTTATGGACGATGGAACATAGTATGAATGCGTGAGAGTTAATATAATATTGGTGCAACTGTGACAGTTGATATTATTGTTTAAGTTACAACACCTGTAACTTCTCCTGACTACCAGTTTCCCTCTGTTACAGGTGGAAGGGTCACTACGTGGTGGAGAACGGATGGTCTAACAAGGCCCGGAGGTTCTGTGACCTGTGTAAGAAACTTCACCAAGACAACACCGCCAAGACCTACACTAACATGAGGAAGTGGTTTATGGTGGCAGGTGGCTGCAAGAAACTCAACACAAGGGCCTGGCAGAAGATGCTCGTGGGATGACAACAATACGACTGTTCTGTGATAAGTGTCCCTGCGTCGGCTCCTTCTTCAGGAGCTGTGATAAGTGTCCCTGCGTCGGCTCCTTCTTCAGGAGCTGTGATAAGTGTCCCTGCGTCGGCTCCTTCTTCAGGAGCTGTGATAAGTGTCCCTGCGTCGGCTCCTTCTTCAGGAGCTTTTTAAGTGTCCCTGCGTCGGCTCCTCCTTCAGGAGCTGTGATAAGTGTCCCTGCGTCGGCTCCTTCTTCAGGAGCTGTGATAAGTGTCCCTGCGTCGGCTCCTTCTTCAGGAGCTGTGATAAGTGTCCCTGCGTCGGCTCCTTCTTCAGGAGCTTTTTAAGTGTCCCTGCGTCGGCTCCTTCTTCAGGAGCTGTGATAAGTGTCCCTGCGTCGGCTCCTTCTTCAGGAGCTGTGATAAGTGTCCCTGCGTCGGCTCCTTCTTCAGGAGCTGTGATAAGTGTCCCTGCGTCGGCTCCTTCTTCAGGAGCTTTTTAAGTGTCCCTGCGTCGGCTCCTTCTTCAGTTGGGGAGATGGTTTGGTCTGTCATCCTCGTGAGCTGTGATGGTGATGCTGCGGCAATAATCATTATAAACATTACATGAATGTTGTGTACAGTGGGCACCATAAAAATGGGTGTAGTGATCTTGGCAGACTTAGAGAGCTCTATCTCTCACATTTGTTGGACTAGTGTCTGCTTAACTCTGCTACGCACTTGAAAACCTTCCTTGTTGTAAACTCTTGGAACAATCTACCAGAGAGTGTTGTGACGGCACCGAGTGTGAGCTCTTTCAAGAGAAGACTTGACCAACACTGGAGCGGGTTCAGGTACATTCAGGAGCCGGTGCATGCCCAGTATTTGCCAACAGTGCGTGACAGAGACGTGACCGATCGCCCGGGCGGCTAGCGAGCCGACCTTTTGGTGAAGAATATAAAGGAAGAGACGTGACCGATCGCCCAAGCGGCTAACAAGCCGATCAGTGGCGAAGAGGATAAAAGTATTAAAGCGCAGTGATAACAGCAGGCAGACTTGTTTATAATCAATTGGACACATTTGAACACTGTATTGATGTGGCCAGAAGACTCACTGTGATATTACAACATTAAGTTATGGACGGGTAGTGATGTATGCTGAAAATAAAGCTTTTTTTAAGATAGTGAAAATTTATGTTCTAAGATGTTTACTGTGAAAATACTGACACGCTTGATGTTGTTGTTTATGTTAGACTTATGGTGAAAATTACAATAGCAAAGGATTTGGTGAAAGTTAGGACACAGGTGAAGGTTCTGGTGAAAGTTAGGACACCAGTGAAGGTGCTGGTGAAAGTTAGGGCACCAGTGAAGGTGCTGGTGAAAGTTAGGGGACCAGTGAAGGTTCTGGTGAAAGTTAGGGCACCAGTGAAGGTTCTGGTGAAAGTTAGGGCACCAGTGAAGGTTCTGATGAAAGTTAGGGCACCAGTGAAGGTTCTGGTGAAAGTTAGGGCACCAGTGAAGGTTCTGGTGAAAGTTAGGGCACCAGTGAAGGTTCTGGTGAAAGTTAGGGCACCAGTGAAGGTGCTGGTGAAAGTTAGGGCACCAGTGAAGGTTCTGGTGAAAGTTAGGGCACCAGTGAAGCTTCTGGTGAAAGTTAGGACAGCATAAGTGACGTAGTTGTGTGGTGTGGAGGAGAAGCCTGTGACGTAGTTGTGTGGTGTGGAGGAGAAGCAGCCTGTGACGTAGTTGTGTGGTGTGGAGGAGAAGCCTGTGACGTAGTTGTGTGGTGTGGAGGAGAAGCCTGTGACGTAGTTGTGTGGTGTGGAGGAGAAGCCTGTGACGTAATTGTGCTTCAGCTGTCAACATTTACAGTATTTGTTAAACCTGAACTTTAACAAAATAAAGAATATTTCCTTTAAAGATTATTTTGTTTTATACCTGAATATAAATTAGTAATGTAAGTTAATACAAATTATCTTATATTTATTTATATCAAGAGTATGTTTTTTTTCTGTCCTGTAGAAGTGTTTAGACAATTGTTATATCAACTAGTATAGGATCACAGAAGAGCCGAATATGAACCAACATACAGGTGTCTGCAGATGATGATGAGTTATTCAGGGAAATTAAGAACCAAACAAACTGAGAAGCATTACAGGAAGATCTTAGTCAGTCACAGGTGTGGGCAAAGGAATGGCTGTTAAGAGGCATCGTCATGATAGGCAAAACAAGGCACTTAGGTCATATCAACAGTAAGGAGGCGTATCATTAACTGAGAGAGAACGAACACAAGTTCTCGAACCGCTGTGAGAAGAGGGTAAGTCAAGCAATTAAGGTAGTGGGTCTTATAAGAAGGGCATTCACATAACTGGATGGTCTCTCCTTTATAATGCACTTCAAATGAGGTTCCTCCCTACCTGGGGTACTGGTCCTTCAATTATGCTGGAGACAGTCAGTTGATTAGAATGTCCAAAGGAGGGCCACCAGACTGGTGCCAACACTAAGGCACCTCAGATACCCAGAGATTAGAACACCTGCAACTGCCTATCTTATACTATAGCCAAGTAAGGAGTGATTAGCAGAAGTCTATAAGCACCTCAGAGGACATTACTCAGTCGAGTGTTCAGCTTAAGGCTGAAGAAGCCACAAGTTCAGAAATTGTGGAGTGAAGGTTGTGAACTCTTGGGACAATCTGCCAGAGTGTGGTGTTGACGCCAAGTGTGAGACCAGTGGTGTAGGAACAGATACATTCTAGAGCCAGTGCATGCCCAGTACTTGCCAACAGTGTGTAACTGAGTCGTGACTAACTGCCCAAGGAGCTAACAAGCCGACCAGAGGCGTAGAGAATAAAGTAAAGTAAGAGTAAAGTACAATATCTCTCACTTGTGTCCTATGTTCAATCCTCGGCCGGGGACAGATGTGAGAAGGGCGTTATTCAGGGTGACACTACCAAATACGACAGATTTTCGATGGTTATTAAAGTTTCCTTCTTTACTGATACTTGACAATAGAGTCCTGTCATCTGGTGGTGGTGATGTAGCCTCCTGTCATCTGGTTTTGGTGATATAGCCTTCTGTCATCTGGTGGTGGTGATGTAGCCATCTGGTGTTGGTGGTGCTGGTGATGTAGCCTCCTGTCATCAGTCTGTCTCTTGTGTTTCACTTCTGTAAGTTTCTTTTACTTTTACTTTTATCCTCTTCGCCACTGATCGGCTCGCTAGCCGCCCGGGCGATCGGTAACTAGACAGATTCAAAGACTTGATAATTGACAAAGCCATCAGATACCTATTTACAGTTGGGTCCTTCTTAGGCTAGGTCTCGAATCAGTAAGAGTTTGGCTACAGGAGATATAGTGAAGGTTTTCTGATAATACAACAAGCATTACATTGCACTTGGCTTTACAAAAACTGACGGTCACCACTGACAGTCACCAGCCGTATATTAGCTTTTGCTGCTTTATTAGCTTTAGAAAATTAGTTACTTGAATTAAAATAAGCACATACCTGCACCTGCTGCTTCCCATACACAGGTAACGGTACTGTAGTAGAGTATAGTTTATAACTGGCACAGGTGACAGCTTCTCTACCAGGTAAATTTGTTTGTTTACTAATCTGGTTTCTGAGTGTACACAGTTCCCTTTTAATGTATTTTGTTCTCTATTATTAAGGCTAAGAACAAAATTTCATGGCTTATATAAATTATGCCAAGCTGTTTATTATAATCTTGAATTTATTTAACCTAGTCATACTTTCATATAAAAATACGTGTATACTGTAGCTGTGCTAAATATGTGGCATAGTTGCATTTTTTTTTAATGTTAGGCCTTATTTACATATTTAGATATACTTCTTGAGGTATAAACGATAATATTACACTTGCATATGACTTATCACCAGTATAACAAATAAAACATTTTAGTTACCCAAGCATAACCCATTCTCTATATCAACATCACCCACAGAAAACGTTTACCATTTTGACGTCAATTTATAACACTGTGATTATAGAATTCTTGTTGTATAAATAAATAAAGTTGTAGTTATAATTAATGTACAAATAAATAATAAACCAGTAACTTCTGAACTGAACCTGCGGCCTGAAACTGAGAGAGAGATTCGAGGAGGACGAAGGAGGAACACGGTGAACAACCTCGCCGGTCAGTTGCTCGACGGGTGTGGTAGTGAGAGGATCGAAAGTTTTCTCTGCGGGAGTCGTCGGTTTTCCACCAACTAAGACTACTTTAACCTCAGAAGTAAGGTAAGTATAACTTTTACCTATTATATTTCTTGATTGGCCAGATGTGGGGAGTTTATGTGGGTCAATTGGAGGCTGGCACAGTGTAATTAGACGCGGTGTCGTTATACAGTTTGTGAACGTCCAGGGAAAGTTTAATTATTTATAAATTTTACAATCAATAACTTGTAGGATATAAAGTGATACGTTGATAATGTTTAATAGGTTGATTTACTAGTGTTGTGTAAACGGCTTCGTGAGGTAACAACCGCTTAGCGTCGTTAACCATTACAAGGATAGTTTACGACCCAGCCAAGTAGTTAGATCTATTTTTCCATTATGTATTGCATTTAAAGTCTCCAGAGTGACTTAATTTAAGAACTTTAACGACCCTTCGTCAAATAGAAGCCCACCATTAACTTTTTAACTAAACATGTAAGGTGGGGGAGAGGTGGTGGGCTGACCACATGGGTGTTGTCTGCCCCACCGACTGTTTTAACCTCTCCAACCTGTACATGGTTTTATTGGGAGTATTTCTCACCCCATTTCAACCTCGAGGGCAAAGAAAAATAACAGGAAATGGATTTAAAATTTTTTCCATACTTCTGGGTGATAACTAACTCGGGTATTCCCCCTCCCGGAATAAGAGTCAAATTCGATTAATTCGCCCCAAAATACACAGGGTAAACTAATTTCTAAACTACTAGGGCATATTGGCCGAAACTGCTAATTTTACCCACATTATGGACATAGAGTATATTGGGAAAAATCGGTCACTTGTTTAAAACTCTCTCTTGCAGATTGTTCCAAGAGTTCACAAGTCTATGGGTGGAATAATGTGACACAGGTTACAATATGTCTTTTATTCCGTTACTCCTTGCTCTCCACATCTGCCGTAAGGTATAGTATTTGTGGCCATATGTTTAAAGATAGTTAGGTTTGATCTACACGTTTTGCCAGTTTATAATTTCTACGTAAATTCAGTCGTAATCCAACACCTAATACTTGCCAATAGTGTAACAGCCAGTTCTTGTCAACACGGTATAACAGAGGATAAAGTCAAGTATAACAACATTTTATAATAATGATTTTCTAACAATAAACAAGCAGAATTCCATGTACTATAAATACAATTAATTTAAGGGAGTTAAATTTGTGAGTGGAATGGACCAGTTTAAATGTTGGCTGGTACAGTTTAAAGTCCGCTATGAATGGCGTAGTAAGTTTAAAAGGCCGTGGTTATATTACTGCTAGTGTTATGCCGAGGAATACTTATTGGAGGTTTGTTTAGATTAATATTGTTTAATGTCCGTCACATTAATGCAGTAGACGTATTTTTCAGACGTGATAAGAGGAGTCGTGGCCCTGATGGATCACCGCTTTAACTGTTGACTATTACTTCCAGCTCACCAATATTTACTATTATGTTGCATTAGTTAACCCTGACTGACTGACTGACTGACTTAAGCAATGATTTTTACCTCCTTGTTGTGGTACTTTACTGAGGGTTCGTCACTGCCATGTGTACCATTATTATATCTCTACATGTGGCAGGTCTGATATATACATGTGGCAGGCCTGATATATACATGTGGCAGGCCTGATATATACATGTGGCAGGTCTGATATATACATGTGGCAGGTCTGATATATACATGTGGCAGGTCTGATATATACATGTGGCAGGTCTGATATATACATGAGGAAGGTCTGATAAAGGTCTTCCCCATATTGGTTCTAAGCATCAGAGGCTGGAACAGTGATGATAGATGTAGTTTACAGGTTATGGCCAAAACATACCTAATATATTTGAGGCTACTGCTTATTGTTTTTTACCACTTTTATCGCCAATTACCTGTGATTATTTTTTTTCCTAACAAAATTAAATCTTACATCAGTCACCTTAAATAACCCCGGTCAGCTGCTTAAACATGAAGGTATAATGCTTCAGCAGAACACTGTTGCCACTAGGACGAGTTAAGATTTTGTTCATTTTTTTCCTGTTTGTTTTTTTAACATTATTATTATGAAAGTATTTTAGAGGCAACATTTACTAGAACTGGCCTAACCAACCGATAAACCTACCTATCTTACCTAACTTCCTGGCCAGAGGCAGACCCTACCATATTAAACGAAAGTACTTATTTTAATATCAGGTACCAAAATTAAAATACTTTATTTGAAGCATTATGGAGTACAGGTAATTTACATTTTTGTGTACTCACGGACCGAATGGGTGGGGTTGTAGACAAACAGCCGACATACGTGACTGCAGATTTTTTAGTAGTATTTACAGTAATTAATTAATTCACGTACAAAACTCCGACATCATTTTGAGTCATATGATCAGTTTTCACTCTTGCCCCACAATTTCTCTCACCCTTCATGCCTATCCTACAGGTGACTTATTAGTAGAAAACTAAAATAATTAAAATAGCGGTCTACTTATAATTGAAGTAAAATTTGTACGAGTACTTACTATATGGACTAAACCAGACCCTAACTCCTGGTGGCAGTTTCCTCGTAGATTACCAACATGAACCATAATGTTGACTTAACTCTTGATTTTCTAAAAGGTTTAATGTTGTTGTTTCTTTTGGGTTTTTCTTTCTCGTTTATTTTTAGTTTGTCATTTTAATTATATTTTTTCAACTTTTTACCATTAATTATCTCTGGTGCCATATTGCAAGGTCACTCCTTTGTTTTCAGGATTTATTCACGGTCTTTATTAATGTTTTTTTAGGGTTATATTGCAGGTCTTATTAGCATCATGTAATCTTATTTTGTATTTACTTTTTACGGTTTTCATGTTGCAATATTATTCTTCCAATCATTCAACGGCTTAGTCACTCCACCCACCCATTGAACTGTTTGTATTCAGTTCTACATTTCCCCAATGACGTGCAGGCCCTACTACCAAACGTGCAAATTAATTACATTCTGAGATGAATTATATGAAACTACGACCGGTCGCGATCCATCTACTGTGAATGTATGGCGGACTCTGACAATCGTGTTGCATCGGCTAAGTCTTAGCGATGCGAAAGATCCGTGCGGATGTAATATGATCCTTGCCCTCGCTACATAACTAATTATCCAGTTGTTTGTTGGCTTCTTGCAGGTCAGAGTGGTGCACTGTGCTGTAGTTATTTCAGGAATGTTTAACAGAGCACCTGCTACTGTGCATTACCAGCATGATTACGATACTGTAGTAGTTTAATTCATTATTATATATTTTGTTATATTTTCATAGATGAGTAAACTATGTATTTAGTATGTATACAGGCTGCATTTATACATTATTATTATTAAAATGTATTTACCACAATGTGTAGTGTATTGTGGGACCATCTAGCATGTGTAAAGTTATTGTACTTAATACAATGTAGTTTTATTATTTGTAGGTGTTGACAATTTGTACCATTTAATACTGTAGCAGTAGTTGTAGGTGCTTATCAGTACTTCTCATATTAACAGCAGCCGTGACCGGCCGCCCAAACGGCTAACAGGCGATCAGCCCAAATTTGAGGATAAAGGTAAACCAGGTGCTGTATGTCTGGAGCTTGTATGTGTAGTATTAAATGTTATGTTTTTGGTGGTGTACAGTACAAGTTGTTGTATGACAAGAGATTAAGGTCCTACAAATGAATGGCTGTTGTCTCTTATGTCTTAGTCTTTATATTTTAAAAGTTAAAGTTATCATAAATATCTAACATAAGACCTACAGTACAGGTATTAAGTTAATATTCCGTACAGAAGATGGCCCCTGGATAGCTGTGCCCTGCAAGAAACACAGGCAACCGAACCCTACATCAATACCTGGATTAATCACAAAATGGT
>NW_024722701.1:3191340-3228967 GCF_018991925.1 Homarus americanus | reverse complement strand
TGTTACAATATAACTAATAGTACATTACTATAAAACCAAGATCTTGTTGCAATATAACTAGTACATTAATATAAAATCCAAGATCTTGTTACAATATAAATATAGTATTACTATACAACTACAAGATCTGCCATAATATAACATAGTACATTATTACTATAAAACAGAGCTTTGTTACAATATAACATAGTACATTATTGGTGTTAGAGCTTGTTACAATATAAATATATATATAATAATATAAAAACTAAGTTACAATATAACTAATAGTACATTACTATAAAAACTGAAAACCTTGATACAATATAACATAGTACATTACCATAAACTAAAGATCTTGTTACAATATAACCATAGTACATTACTATAAACTAAGACCTTGTTACAATATAACTAATACATAACTATAAAAACTAAGATCTTGTTTGAAATATAAATCACAGTACATTACTATAAACCAAGACCTTGTTACAATATAACTAATAGCACATTACTATAAAACAGAGTTTGTTACAATATAACCATAGTACATTACTATAAAAACTAAGACCTTGAAAGTTACAATATAATATAGTAATATTACTATAAAACTAAGACCTTATATATGAGTAACTATATACATTACTATAAAAGCTAAGATCTTGTTACAATACTGCTAATAGTACATTACTATAAAACTAAGACCTTGTTACAATATAACGTAGTACATTACTATAAAAACTAAGACCTTGTTACAATGTAACTAATAGTGCATTGCTATAAAACTAAGAACTTGTTTACAATATAACTAATAGTAAATTACTATAAAACTATGACAACTTGATACCATATAACATAGTACATTACTATAAAACTAAGAACTTGTTACCAATATAACTAATAGTACATTACACTATAAAACTAAGACCTTGTTACAATATAACTAATAGTACATTATATAAAACTAAGACCTTGTTACAATATAACTAATAGTACATTATGTACTATAAAACTAAGAACTTGTTACAATATAACATAGTACATTACTATAAAACTAAGACCTTGTTACAATATAACATAGTACATTACCATAAAACTAAGACCTTGTTACAATATAACTAATAGTACATTACTATAAAACTAAGAACTTGTTACAATATAACATAGTACATTACTATAAAACTAAGAACTTGTTACAATATAACATAGTACATTACTATAAAACTAAGACCTTGTTACAATATAACATAGTACATTACTATAAAACTAAGAACTTGTTACAATATAACTAATAGTACATTACTATAAAACTAAGAACTTGTTACAATATAACTAATAGTACATTACTATAAAACTAAGATCTTGTTACAATATAACATAGTACATTACTATAAAACTAAGACCTTGTTACAATATAACATAGTACATTACTATAAAACTAAGAACTTGTTACAATATAACTAATAGTACATTACTATAAAACTAAGATCTTGTTACAATATAACTAATAGTACATTACTATAAAACTAAGACCTTGTTACAATATAACTAATAGTACATTACCATAAAACTAAGACCTTGTTACAATATAACATAGTACATTACTATAAAACTAAGAACTTGTTACAATATAACTAATAGTACATTACTATAAAACTAAGAACTTGTTACAATATAACATAGTACATTACTATAAAACTAAGACCTTGTTACAATATAACATAGTACATTACCATAAAACTATGACCTTGTTACAATATAACTAATAGTACATTACTATAAAACTAAGAACTTGTTACAATATAACTAATAGTACATTACTATAAAACTAAGAACTTGTTTAATATAACTAATAATTACATTATAAAACTAAGAAACTTGTTACAATGTAACATAGTACATTACTATAAAACTAGAACTTACAATTTACAATATAACTAATAGTACATTACTATAAAACTAAGATCTTTGTTACCCAATATAGCTAATAGTGCATTACTATAAAACTAAGACCTTGTTACGATATAACTAATAGTACATTACTATAAAACAGAGCTTGTTACAATATAACTAATAGTACATTACTATAAAACTAAGACCTTGTTGCAATATAACATAGTACATTACTATAAAACTAGAACTTGTTACCAATATAAATATAGTACATATTTATGTTTGTTTATATACATACATAGTACATTACTATGTGTTCAAGACCTTAAGCCATAATATAAATATAGTACATTACTATAAAACTAAGATCTTGTTACAATATAACTATTAGTACATTACTATAAAAACTAAGACCTTGTTACAATATAAATATATAGCACAATACTATAAAATTCAAGACCTTATACAATGTAACTAATAGTACATTACTATAAACTAAGAACTTTGTTTTTGCAAACATAATATATAGTACATTACTATAAAACTAAGACCATGTTACAATATAACTATTATTACATGCAAACAGAGCTTGTTACAATATAAATATATAGTACATTAATATAAAAACTAAGACCTTGTTACAATATACCAATAAAGGTACATTAACAAAAACCAAGACCTTGTTACAATATATATGAAATCTGTAGTATATTACTATAAACAGAGCTGTTACAATATAACTAATAATACATTACTAAGAAAAATCAAATATCTTGTTTACAAAATATAAATGTATTAGTAATATTACTATAAACTAAGACCAATACAAACATAATTAGTACACACATTAGAAAAAATTCAAGTAATCTCCACAATATAACTAATAGTACATTACTATAAAACTAAGAACTTGTTGTTAATGAAAATGAAAATATTACTTAATAAAATTATCTGTTTATGATTATAACTATTAGCAATATTACAAAACTAAGACCTTGTTACAATATAACATAGTGGTTATTAACATAAACTAAGAACTTGTTGTTAAATGGCATATATAGTGGTTATTACTATAAATCAATATTCTGCTACAATATAACTATTAGTAAGACATTATAAAATTCAAGAATCATACACTACAAATCAATGTGTACATTATAAACTAAGACTCACATAATATAACTATTAGTACATTACTATAAACTAAGATCTTGTTACAATATAACCACGCATTACTATAAAACTAAGACCTTGTTACAATATATAGCATATTACTATAAAACCTGTTACAATATATAAATATAGTACATTACTATAAAACTATGAACTTGTTACAATATAAATCAATAGTGCCATTACTATAAACCAAGACCTTGTTACAATATAACATAGTAGTCACTATAAAAACTAAGACCTTGTTACAATATAACTAATAGTACATTACTATAAAACCAAGACCTTGTTACAATAGAGCAAGTAATCCGAATAGTACATTACTATAAACCAAGAACTTGTTAACAAATATAAAACAGAAAAGGTTACTAAAAACTAAAGATCTTATATAATATATACCAACAGCACATTAATTATAAACTAAGACCTTATATAATATAACACAGTACATTACTATAAAACTAAGAACTTACATACAATATAACATAGCATATTACTATAAACAGAGTTTGTTACAATATATAATATATATATTAATATTATAAAAACTAAGACTCTTTTGTTACAATATAAACTAATAGTAATATTAATATAAAATATAATTTATAAATATAAAAATATTACTATAAAAACTATGAATTGTTAAACAATATAACTAATAGTATTATTAACACAAAACTAAGTTCTGTTATGCAAATATATAACTAATATATGTTACTGCAAAAACTAAGAATTAATAAAAGACATTACAAAAAACAGCTTGTTATATTATAAATCAACAAAAGACACAAAAATCTCAAAGCATCTCAAGTTACAAATATGAAATTCAAATAGTGTTAATACTATAAAACTAAGACCTTGTTACAAATATAACGTAGCACACACATGTACCAAGACCTTGTTACAATATGAGCAATCGTGAGTACATTACTATAAAACTAAGTATCTGTTACAATATAACTAATAGTGTACATTGCTATAAAACCAATACTTTGTTAACAATATAAATCAATAAAATATTAATATAAAACTATGACCTTGTTACAATATAAACATAGTACATTACTATAAACTAAGACCTTTGTTACATAATATGTTAAATCAATAGCATGGCCATTTATAAAACTAAGAACCTGTCATGTAACATAACATAAAATATTACTATAAAATCAAGATCTTGTTAACAAGATGTTCAACAGCGCTATTACTATAAACTACATCTCAAGTCATAACAAGCAATATATAATACTAAAACCAAGAACTTGTTACAATATAAATATAGTGCACATATAAAAACTAAGATCTTGTTACAATATAACCATAGTACATTAATATAAAATCAAGAAACAATATAACATAGTATTATTACTATAAAAAACTAAGATTCTAATATAATATAAACAACTAATAGTACACATTATAAAAACTAAGAACTTGTTACAAAAATATGTTGTAGCTGTTACAATATAACATAGTATATAGTACATTACTATAAACTAAGCTGATCTTGTTACAATATAACTACAGTACATTACTATAAAACTAAGACCTTGTTACAACATATATAACTAATAGTACATTATAAAATTAAGAACTGTTACAATATACATAGCACATTACTATAAAACTAAGACCTGTTACAATATATAACTACAGTACATTACTATAAAACATCTGTTACAATATAACATAAAGCACACATTATAAAACAAGATCTTGTTACAACAACATAACTAATAGTACATTACTATAAAACAGAGCTTGTTACAATATAAATATAGTACATTACTAAAACTAAATATCTGTTAGCAATATATAACATAGTACATTACTATAAAATCCAAGACCTGAAGTTACAATATAACATAGTACATTACGCAAAAACTAAGACCTTTGTTACAATATAAGCAACTAATAGTACATTAATATAAAAACAGAAAGCTGTCATAAATATATAACCATTAGTACATTACTATAAACTAAATATTCCTGTCATACAACTAATAGTACATTACTATAAAACTAAAAACCTTGTTACATGAGCAACTAATAGTACATTACTATAAACTATGACCTCGTTACAAATACATAGTATATTACTATAAAATCAAGAAACAACCTTGTTACAATATAACCAATAGTACATTATCATAAACTACAAGACCACAATATAACTATTAGCATTATAAAAACTAAGAACTTGTTACATAAATATAGCACATTACTACAAATCAAGATCTTGTTACAATATAACTAATGGTACATTACTATAAAACTAAGATCTTGTTACAATATAACCAATAGTATATTACTATAAAAACTACATCTTGTTACAAATATAACTAATAGTACACATTATAAAACTACACTGAAAGTATAATATAAATATAGTACATTATTGCAAACCAAGAACTTGTTACAATATAACCATAGTACATTACTATAAAATCCAAGACCTTGTTACAATATAACTACAGTACATTACTATAAAACTAAGAACTTGTTAAGCAATATAACATAGTATAATACTATGTGTTCCCAAGATCTTGTTATAATATATATCTAATAGTATATTAATATATAAAATCAAGACTCAAATATAAATATAGTATTATTACCATAAAAACTAAGAACTTGTTACAATATAAATATATATATTACTATAACTAAGATTCATGTTATAATATAACTGCTAGTATATTACTACAAAACTAAGACCTTGTTACAATATAACTAATAGTATATTACTATAAAAACTAAGAACTTGTTACAATATAACATAGTACATTACTATAAAACTACTAAGATCTTGTTACAATATAACTAATAGTACATTACTATAAATTTAAAAACCTGATACAATATAACATATATATTACTATAAACTAAAGAACTTGTTAAGTAATATAAATTACAGTACATTACTATAAAATCAAGAACTGTTAATATAATATAAAAATATTTATTGTTAAAAACTAAGAACTTGTTACAATATAAATAGTACATTACTATAAAACAGAGCTTTGTTATAATATAACATAGTACATTACTATAAAACTAAGACCTTGTTACAAATATAATACAGTACATTATAAAACCAAAGATCTTGTTACAATATAACCATAGTACATTACTATAAAACTTCTAAGACCTGTTACAATATAACATGTACATTACTATAAAACTAAGATCTTGTTACAATATAACTAATAGTACATTACTAAAACTGCATCCTTACAATATAAATATAGTACATTACTATAAACTAAGACCTGTTATATAATATAACTATTAGTACATTATTACAAAACAAGACCTCGTTAAGTAAATTATACCCTAATAGGCACATTAAAAAATCAAGAATTTGCTAATATATCATAGCATATTATTATAAACTAAGATCTTAAGCTGTTAAATACATCATGAAAAGGTTACTATGAAAACCAAGAAACTTGTTATAATATAAATATAGTATGCCATTGATAAAACTAAGAACTTGTTACAATATAACATAGTACATTACTATAAAACTAAGACTCGTTACAAATATAATCAATAGTACATTAATATAAAACTAAGACTCAATATAAATATGAAAATATTAATATAAAACTAAAGACCTTGTTAAGTAATATAACTATATACATTACTATAAAACTAAGACCTTGTTACAATATAACTGGTTATACATTACTATAAACCATAACTTGTTACAATATAAATATATAGTACATTATAAACTAAGATCTTGTTACAATATAAACAAGTAGTACACATTATAAAACTAAGGAACTGAAATATACTATAAATATAGTATATTACTATGTAACCAAGATCTTGTTATAATATAACATGTTATTACTATAAAAACAGAGCTTGTTATATAATATAACATAAAAGACATTATAAAAATAGAGCGCTTTGTTACAATATAACATAGCGGTTATTACTATAAACGAAGACCTTGTTGCAAATATAACCAATATACATTACTATGAAATCAAGATTCATACAATATAATATAAATTTAACAGTGTCATTACAAACTAAGACCTTGATACAATATAAACATAGGATATATTACTACAAACAGAATATAAACTGTTAGTGCAGGGGTTATTACTATGATTCAATGAGGTACCATGTACATTACTATAAACTAAGAATTTCATATATATATAAATTAATAGACATGTAAAACAGAAAGCTAAGCTATAATATAACTAATAGTACATAATATAAAATCCAAGACCTTGTTAATATAAATATACACACACAAAACAAGACTTTATATATAATAACATATAATATTACTATAAAATTAAGAATTGTTACAATATAACTAATAGTACACATTATAAAACAATAACTTAATACAATATAAAATTAATAAAGACAATAATAAAACAAGAATCAATATAATATAATCTATTAGTACATTACTATAAACTAAGCATATCCTGAGCATATAACTAATAGTATTATTACAAAATCAATAATTCTTTAATATAAATATAAATTCATAATAGTATATTATTATAAACAGAGTGCTTGTTACATACATAACTAATAGTATTATAAAAATTAGTATTCGTTGCAATGGCAGGCAGGTTATTACAAATACAGAGGTTAAAGTAATATAACTATTAGTACATTACTATAAACTAAGATCTTGTTACAATATAAATCAATAGTACATGCATTATAAACAGACCCTTGTTACAAGCAAGTATACACCCACAAAATTCAAGAACTTGTTAGAATATAAATTTATTAGTACATTACTATAAAACTAAAAGATCTCGTTATAATAAAATTCAATAGCATATTATTATAAACTACATTCCTTGTTACAATATAACTAATAGTACATTACTATAAAACAGAGCGTGAGCCAAGGTTAACATAACTAATAAGACATTATGTAAACCAAGATCTTGTTACACATAACCAATAATATTACTATAAAACTAAGACCTTGTTACAATATACCTATATATATAAAATCCAAAGACCCTTGTTATGTTTATAACTGGTTAGTAATAATAATACAAAATCAAGATTCATATAATATAACCATAGTACATTACTATAAAAACTAAGACCTTGTTACAATATAAACTAATAGTACATTACTATAAACTATGACCTCGTTAAGTTACAATATAAATATAAGTATGGTTACGGAGTAAAAAATCCAAGAAGAACTGTTACAATATAAATATAAAATATTACAGAAAACGACATCTTGTTACAATATAACATAGTACATTACTATAAACTAAGAACTTGTTACAATATAACATAGTACATTACTATAAAACTAAGAATCTTGTTACAATATATAACTAATAGTACATTACTAAGAAAACTAAGACCTTGTTACAATATATAACATAGTACATTACTATAAAAACTAAGCATCTCTATGTTAAGTCATAAATTAATAGTATATTACTATAAAACAGAGCTTGTTACAATATAACTAATAGTACACATTATAAACTAAGATCTTGTTACAATATAACCACAGTACATTACTACAAAATCCAAGAATATAATATAAACTAATAGTATAATAGTCATGTAAAACTATGAAGAAATCACAAGATAAATCCAATAAAAGGACATTATAAAACAAGAAACTGTTACAATATAACTAATAGTACATTACCATAAAAATCCAAGAACTGCATATAATATAATCAATAGTACATTACTATAAAACCTAAGATCTTGTTACAATATAACTAATAGTACATTAATATAAAAAACAGAGCTTGTTACAATATAACATAGTACATTACTATAAAAACAGAGCTAAATATATGCAGGTATATTACTATAAAACAGGCTTGTTATAATATATAAATATAGTACATTTATAAAACAGAGTTGTTAAGTAATATACATGGCATATTACTAAGTAAAACAGAGAGCCATACAATATACCATAGTATATTTACATAAACTATGAACTTGTAAATAATAATATAACGAAGTACATTACTATAAAACAGAGCTTGTTACAAGCCATAAATATATAGTACATTATTATAACCAACTGTTACAATATAACCACAGTACATTACTATAAAATAGAGCTTGTTACAATATAACATAGTACACACATAAACCAAGAACTTGTTACAAGGTCATAAAATTGGCTTATACATTATAAATGAGAGCTTGGAAAAGAATATAGTAATATTACTATAAAAACTAAGAACTTGTTACAATATAACTAATAGTGCATTTAATAAATATAATATATAAATATAGCATATTACCATAAACCTATGAACTTGTAAATAAATAAGAATTAAAAATATTACTATAAAACAGAGCTTTGTTACGAGTAATATAGTACATTACTATAAAAATCAAGAACAAATAATGAATCTAGGCTTATTGCGAAACAGGAGCCAGCCAAGAATTTATAATATATATATTATTGCAAAAAACAGAGTTTGTTACAATATAAACATAGTACATTACCATAAAAATCAACTTGTTACAGTATCATAATCAAAAGTACATTATTAAAGAGGAGCCACGCACATAAATATGCAGCATGGCCAATAGTAAACCAAGGAAACTGGTACAAGGAGAATGTGAGCATTACTATAAAACAGAGCTTGTTACAACAAGATAAATATATATATTACTATAAAACCAAGAAACCTGTTACAATATAATGAAGTATGTATTTACTATAAAACAGAAATAAATATAATATTAAATATTTACTTAAAACAGAGTTGTTACAAATATAACATGCTAGTACACATTACTATAAAATTAAGAACTTGTTACAATATAACTAATAGTACATTGGTTATAAAACAGGAGCTGCAGTTACAATATAACATGGCATATTACTACTATATAGTAGACCTTATATACATAATATATACCATAGCGTGGCCATTAAAAACAGAGCTTGTTTTGTTAAATATATACTCATAGTACATTACTATAAAATTAAGAACTTGTTACAACTAAATCAATAGTACACAAAAACAGAGCTTATTACAATATAACATAGTACATTACCATAAACTAAGAACTTGTTACAATATAACATGGTACACATTATAAAACAGGAGCTTGTTACAATATATAACATAGTATTAATAATATAAACCAAGAATCCTGTTACAATATAACATAGCACATTAATAGTAAACTAAGAACTGTTATACTATAACATAAAGACATTATAAAAACAAAGTTTAATAAATATAATATGTATTTACTTTTGCAACTAAGAATCGAAATATATTTACAATCAATAGTATGAGCTACTATAAAACAGAGCTTGTTACAATATAACAGTACATTACCATAAACTAAGAACTTGTTACAATATAACATAGTACATTAATATAAACTGGGAACTAAATGTAGCATGACATTGAGGGAGACCCAAATAATATAAATATATACACACAAGTAAAACCAAGAACTGTTACAATATAATCAATAGTATGACATTATAAAACAAAAGAACTGTTATATAACGTAGTGTATTGGCCATAAAAACAAGATCTTGTTAATATAATATAGTATATATTGGCTGTAAAACAGAGCTGTTGTAATATAACATAGTATATTTACCATAAAACTAAGAAATTGTTACAATATAACTAATAGCAATATTATGTAAAATTAAGAGAACTTGTTACATACAATAGGCACCTAGCATATTAATATAAATTAGAGTTTGTTTACAATTTATATGCACATTAGAGTAAAACAGAGCCACATATAAATATAAAGCAATATTACTACAAAAACAGGACCTTATATATTATAATCTAAGAGTATATTACTAAAACTAAGAAAGCTGAAATATATTATAAATATAGCATGATAATAAAATAGACTTAATATAATATAGTAATATTACTATAAACTAAGAACTTGTCATGATATAAAATTGGTTAGTGCATTAATACAAACAAGGAACTTGTTACAATATAACATAGTGCCATTGGGCAAAAACTAAGAACTTGTTACAATATAAACGTAGTATATTACTATAAAAACAGGAGTTTTGCTTACAATATAACATAGTACATTACTATAAAACAGAGTTTGTTAAATATAATAGTATATAATACAAACAGACCTTGTTACAATATAACATAGTACATTACTATAAACTAAGAATCTGTTACAATATAATATATACACAATAAAATGTATATAGTTATTACAATATAAATATAGTAAGTACATTATAAACAATATTCTGAAAGAAATATAATCAATAGAAGTACTGAGTAAAACTAAGAACTTAGTTACAATATAAATTAATAGTAAGACAATATAAAACAAGAACTGTTATGTTTATAAATATAGTGATGGCTGGCAAATCAAGAACTTATATTATAGGCGAATCATTGAAAGGCTTACCATAAAAAACTAAGAGTTTGTTACAATATATAACTTAATGAAAATATTACTATAAAACTAACACTGTTACAATATAACATAGTACATTACTATAAAACTAAGACCTTGTTACAATATATAATGATGTAGTATGACAATATAAAATCAAGAACTTAAATATATCATATATAACCATTACACAACATAAACTAAGAACTTGTTACAATATAAAATACAGTATACACACATAAAAACTGTTCCAGCCACATGTAACATAACATAGTACATTACCATAAACCAAGAACTTGTTACAATATAACTAATAGCATTACCACAAACTAAGAACTTAATAACATAATATAAGGTTATTTACTTTGCAAACCAAGAATCCTAATACAATATGAATCGAATAGTGTACACAATATAAAAACTGTAATCAGCTATAAATATAATATAAGAAATTTCATTATAAAATCAAGAATCTTGTTACAACATAACATAGTAATTACTATAAAAACTAAGAACTCAAGGTAACAAACGGAATAGTACATTACTATAAAACCAAGAACTTGTTACAACATAAACATAGTAAAATTGGCCACTAAAACTAAGAACTAAAATATAAATATAGCAAATACCATAAAACTGCTAGAACTTTGTTATAAACATAACTAATAGTACATTACCATAAAACTAAGAACTTGTTACAATATAACATATAGTAAATTACCATAAAAACTAAGAATCCTAAATATAACATAGTACACAATATAAAACTAAGAACTTGTTGCTAACATAAATATGGTACATTACTAAGAAAATCAAGAACTTGTTGTTAAATATACCATAGTAAGTTACTATAAAATCAAGAACTTGTTGTTAACATAACATAGTACACACACATAAACTGAACTTGTTACAATATAAACATAGTACATTACTATAAAACTAAGAACTTAAGTTACAATATAACTAGTAAATTACCATAAACTAAGAAACTGTTACAATATAATAGTACATTACTATATAAACTAAGAACTTGTTAATATAAATATAAATGTCACAAAACTAAGAACTTATAAATATATAACCATAGTACATTACCATAAAAATCCAAGAACTTGTTACAATATAAACATAGCAAATTACCATAAACCAAGAACTTGTTACAACATATAACTAATAGTACATTACTATAAAATCATGAACTTGTTATAATGTAACGTAGTAAATATTTCAAAAAGTATCAGAGAGCTTGTTAACATAACATAAAGCTATTACATATAAAAACTAAGAATCATATATAACATAGTACATTACTATAAAACTAAGAACTTGTTACTATATAACTAATAGTACATTACCATAAAACTAAGAACTTGTTACAATATAACATAGTACATTACTATAAAACTAAGAACTTGTTACAATATAACATAGTAAATTACCATAAAACTAAGAACTTGTTACAATATAACTAATAGTACATTACTATAAAACTAAGAACTTGTTACAATATAACGTAGTACATTACTCTAAAACAGACCTTGTTACAATATAACATAGTACATTACTATAAAACTAAGAACTTGTTACTATATAACTAATAGTACATTACCATAAAACTAAGACCTTGTTACAATATTACTAATAGTACATTACTATAAAACTAAGAACTTGTTACAATATAACTAATAGTACATTACTATAAAACTCAGACCTTGTTACAATATTAATTTTATTTTTACTTTTATCCTCTTCACCAAATGATCGGCTTGTTAGCCGCTTGGGCGATCGGTCACTTCTCGGCTACGCACTGTATTGAAATTGAATTTACTTGAATTAAAAGTTTATTTAACCATAAAAACACAGATACAGAGTGGATAATAATAACAATATTTATATGGCTGAACCAGCTGAGAATCTGAGCTCTCTTTTAGGCACCTGATATATACTATGCATTTATCTCAAGGAAGTATAATGTAACAATTAGTATCAAATGGAATAGTACAATAGCATGGTGGTAATAAGAACATCTCATAATGTTACCACGTTTATCACTTCAATATTTATTTATTTTATTTATTTATTATTATTGTTTTTTGTTTTTCAGCTTATTTTATTTGTTATATATATATATATATATATATATATATATATATATATATATATATATATATATATATATATATATATATATATATATATATATATATATATATATATATAATTTTTTTTTTTTTTTTTATGTATATATATATATGTAAATTACAGTGGAATTGAAAAAAACATAAGTATAATGGGGGAGCAGTACAACCTGGGTTGTACAGTAATAATTGAACAAGAGGACAGAGCTGTCAGGATTATGTCTAGTTGGCAATTATGTTTATTGCAATGGTAATTACTTATCTATTTACATGATAATTTCCTATAAAATGGTTTTGATGGTACAATAATAGCAGGCACTGTAAATATAGTAGGTGTTACAAGAAAAGTTAATACTCAATAGATATTTTTTAAGAGATGGTTTAAAGGAAGGGAGCGTAGTCTTTGCTGGGATGGGTGATGGTAAGTTGTTCCACACCTTCACAACGTGATATTTTATGGAGGTCTGTGACTGAGAGGAGCGCATGGTGGGGTGGTCTTAGTAGCTCTGGTTGCCTTAAGTTGTATCTCTGATTATTCCGGAACTGGAAATAATTATTGTCAAGCAAGTGATTGGTAGATTAGTAAACAAAGAGGGTGCAGCAGTAGGTGTTAATATCTTCAAATTTTTAAATTTTCAATATAGCAAGTTTTTCATTTGCATGATCTGTTTTTTCAAGTAGGTCATTGTCTGTGCAACTCTCTCTTGTGCTGTAACCAGAGATTGTGTTTTTGAAGAGCCAGAGGCCCCCTGTAGTGTGTGTGACAGTGTATCAGGTGTTGGTAAACAAGATCATGATAGATTTTTCATTGCTGAGAGAGCGAGTGACTGTCGAGTGTGATACGTGATACCGCACTGTTTATTGACTTTAATGTGATTGGCTTGTATATGGTTTCTCCAGTTAAGTTTCTCATCAACAATAACTCTGCGGAATTTAGTATTTTGTTCGTGCTTGAGAACTGTATTACCAAGGTACAGGGGGTCCAAGTCAGGGGGTATGTTTTTCTTTCTGTAAAAGATCGTGTAGTTGGTTTTCTCAAGGTTTAAGGTCAGTTTATTACGTATTTCCCAGGTCCTGGCTTTAGTTAATTCAGTGTTCATAGTTCTCATCAAGGAATGGTGGTCTGAGTTGCTGGCATAGAGATTACTATTGTCTGCAAATAAGTTGTATTTTATGAGTGAGCTGGCGTGGACTAAGTCGTTTATGCACAACAAAAAAGGTACTGGACCGAGAATGGAACTTTGGGGGACTCCATACAAGATTGGCGAGGAGTCAGATTGGTGATTATTATTGCAGACATACTGCAACCTGTTGGACAGATATGAGGTAAACGAATTGTGGGACAGGCCCCTAATGCTGTAATGATCAAGCTTTGAAAGGAGGATGGTATAGTTGACAGTATCGAAGGCTGTGTTAGTTATCTCTACCCACTTGACAGTTCAACTTTCTTTGGAGTTACTTGGGTATTTAGCTGTAAAAGTATCGCACACAACGGTGGAGATCAGTGAGTCACATCTGTGGTAAACTAACTCGGCGGTAACCGATTCCCGATCGACCAAACTTTTAACTATAATTTTCAAAACTAAATTATTGAAACTTTAATCTTAAATTAAATTAAATCTTGATCACCTCCTTCACATCAGTTTCAAGAACCTTACACTGTTGGCCTTACTCCTGGTGGACATAATCATTTAATTCATCCTAACTTGATGAAAGCTTTGTCAACTGGATCCTGACTGATCTTGTGTCCAGCAGTTTCTCCTGGTCCTTAACTGTGAAACCTGAAGTAGATGTAGCTCAAAATTTCCAGTGTAACTCGACCATCTGTCACATTTATACCAATAATGATGTAACCTTTCATCCTATATTAACTCGACGGGTGTACTGCTTAACTCGTAATTACATTTCTAATACAGATCTTATCCGACAGAAACCTCGCCACCTCGGTCCTGCACCCATGAAGGAGGCATTGGTTCCTGTCTCTTCACTGTCCTGTCTCCACAGAACATCACACATCATTATTTCTAGAGGGTGAAGTTCATCAACCAGCAACATCTTCAACGGGCCTTCCTTCTAGAGGGTGAAGTTCATCAACCAGCAACATCTTCAACGGGCCTTCATTCCTTCCTCAATCATCTGGCACCCTCAGGAGACGTCTTCTTCCTAGAGTCACCTTCCCCCAAAAACTCCACTGCACCAGGCTGATGGCTCTTGTCCATCACCATCCACCAGGCTAATGTGTTGATGGCTCTTGTTCATCACCAGGCTGGTGTGTTGATGGCTCTTGTCCATCACCAGGCTGGTGTGTTGATGGCTCTTGTCCATCACCATCCACTCCACCAAGCTGATGGCTCCTGTCCATCACCATCCACTCCACCAGGCTGGTGTGTTGATGGCTCCTGTCCATCACCATCCACTCCACCAGGCTGATGGCTCCTGTCCATCACCATCCACCAGGCTGGTGTGTTGATGGCTCTTGTTCATCACCATCCACCAGGCTGGTGTGTTGATGGCTCTTGTTCATCACCATCCACCAGGCTGGTGTGTTGATGGCTCCATCCACCAGGCTGGTGTGTTGATGGCTCTTGTTCATCACCATCCACCAGGCTGATGTGTTGGTGGCTCTTGTTCATCACCATCCACCAGGCTGGTGTGTTGATGGCTCTTGTTCATCACCATCCACCAGGCTGGTGTGTTGATGGCTCTTGTCCATCACCATCCACCAGGCTGGTGTATTGATGGCTCTTGTTCATCACCATCCACCAGGCTGGTGTATTGATGGCTCTTGTCCATCACCATCCACCAGGCTGGTGTATTGATGGCTCTTGTTCATCACCATCCACCAGGCTGGTGTGTTGATGGCTCTTGTCCATCACCATCCACCAGGCTGGTGTATTGATGGCTCTTGTTCATCACCATCCACCAGGCTGGTGTATTGATGGCTCTTGTCCATCACCATCCACCAGGCTGGTGTATTGATGGCTCTTGTTCATCACCATCCACCAGGCTGGTGTGTTGATGGCTCATGTTCATCACCATCCACCAGGCTGGTGTGTTGATGGCTCTTGTTCATCACCATCCACCAGGCTGGTGTGTTGATGGCTCTTGTTCATCACCATCCACCAGGCTGGTGTGTTGGTGGCTCTTGTTCATCACCATCCACCAGGCTGATGTGTTGGTGGTTTCTTGTTCATCACCATCCACCAGGCTGATGTGTTGATGGCTCTTGTTCATCACCATCCACCAGGCTGGTGTGTTGATGGCTCTGTTCATCACCATCCACCAGGCTGGTGTGTTGGTGGCTCTTGTTCATCACCATCCACCAGGCTGATGTGTTGGTGGCTCTTGTTCATCACCATCCACTCAGGCTGATATGTTGCGTTCTTTGTTCATCACCATCCACCAGGCTGATGTGTTGGTGGCTCTGTTCATCACCATCCACCAGGCTGATGTGTTGATGGCTCTTGTTCATCACCATCCACCAGGCTGATATGTTGGTGGCTCTTGTTCATCACCATCCACCAGGCTGATGTGTTGATGGCTTCTTGTTCATCACCATCCACCAGGCTGGTGTGTTGATGGTTTGTTCATCACCATCCACCAGGCTGGTGTGTTGGTGGTTTTGTTCATCACCATCCACCAGGCTGGTGTGTTGGTGGCTCTTGTTCATCACCATCCACCAGGCTGATGTGTTGGTGGCTCTTGTTCATCACCATCCACCAGGCTGGTGTGTTGGTGGCTCTTGTCTCATCACCATCCCACCAGGCTGATGTAAGCGGCTCTTGTTCATCACCATCCACCAGGCTGATGTGTTGGTGGCTCTGTTCATCACCATCCACCAGGCTGATATGTTGGTGGCTCTGTTCATCACCATCCACCAGGCTGATGTGTTGATGGCTCTTTGTTCATCACCATCCACCAGGCTGATATGTTGGTGGCTCTTGTTCATCACCATCCACCAGGCTGATGTGTTGATGGCTCTTGTTCATCACCATCCACCTCGTGCTGGTGTGTTGGTGGCTCTGTTCATCACCATCCACCGTAGGCTGGTGTGTTGATGGTTTCTTGTTCATCACCACCACCAGGCTGGTGTGTTGATGGTTTTGTTCATCACTCATCCACCAGGCTGGTGTGTTGATGGCTCTTTTGTTCATCACCATCCACCAGGCTGGTGTGTTGGTGGTTTGTTCATCACCATCCACCAGGCTGGTGTGTTGATGGTTTCTTGTTCATCACTCATCCACCAGGCTGGTGTGTTGGTGGCTCTTGTTCATCACCATCCACCGTGCCATGTGTTGGTGGTTTCTTGTTCATACTGATCCACCAGGCTGGTGTGTTGATGGCTCTGTTCATCACCATCCACCAGGCTGGTGTGTTGGTGGCTCTTGTTCATCACTCATCCACCAGGCTGGTGTGTGTTGATGGTTTCTGTTCATCACCACCATCCACCAGGCTGGTGTGTTGGTGGTTTTGGTATCACCATCCACCAGGCTGGTGTGTTGATGGCTCTTGCTCACCACCATCCACCTCAGGCTGGTGTGCTGCGTTTCGTTCATCACCTCATCCACCAGGCTGGTGTGTTGATGGCTCTTGTTCATCACCATCCACCAGGCTGGTGTGTTGCGGCTCTTGTTCATCACCATCCACTGTAGGCTGGTGTGTTGGTGGCTCTGTTCATCACTCATCCACCAGGCTGGTGTGCTGATGGCTCTTGTTCATCACCAACCACCAGGCTGGTGTGTTGGTGGCTCTTGTTCATCACCATCCACCAGGCTGGTGTGTTGATGGCTCTTGTTCATCACCATCCACCAGGCTGATGTGTTGATGGCTCTGTTCATCACCATCCACCAGGCTGATGTGTGTTGATGGTTTTGTTCATCACCATCCAATTGTGCCATGCTGCGGCTCTTGTTCATCACCATCCACCAGGCTGGTGTGTTGATGGTTTCTGCTCAGTCACCATCCACCAGGCTGGTGTGTTGGTGGTTTCTTGTTCATCACCATCCACCAGGCTGGTGTGTTGGTGGCTCTTGTTCATCACTCATCCACCAGCTGGTGTGTTACGGTTTTGTTCACTACCATCCACCAGGCTGGTGTGTTGGTGGCTCTTGTTCATCACCATCCACCAGGCTGGTGTGTTGATGGCTCTGTTCATCACCATCCACAGGCTGGTGTGTTGATGGCTCTTGTTCATCACATCTCACCAGGCTGGTGTGTTGATGGCTCTTTTGTTCATCACCATCCACCAGGCTGGTGTGTTGATGGTTTTGTTCATCACCATCCACCAGGCTGATGTGTTGATGCTCGTGTTCATCACCATCCACCAGGCTGGTGTGTTGGTGGTTTGTTCATCACCATCCACCAGGCTGGTGTGTTGATGGTTTTGTTCATCACCATCCACCAGGCTGGTGTGTTGGTGGTTTTGTTCATCACCATCCACCAGGCTGGTGTGTTGGTGGTTTGTTCATCACCATCCACCAGGCTGATGTTGGTGGTTTGTTCATCACCATCCACCAGGCTGGTGTGTTGGTGGCTCTTGTTCATCACCATCCACCAGGCTGATGTGTTGGTGGCTCTTGTTCATCACCATCCACCAGGCTGATGTTGGTGGTTCTTGTTCATCACCATCCACCAGGCTGATGTGTTGGTGGTTTTGTTCATCACCATCCACCAGGCTGATGTGTTGGTGTGGCCTTTGGTTCATCACCATCCACCAGGCTGATGTGTTGGTGGCTCTTGTTCATCACCATCCACCAGGCTGATGTGTTGATGGTTCTTGTTCATCAACATCCACCAGGCTGATGTGTTGGTGGCTCTTGTTCAATACCATCCACCAGGCTGATGTTGCGGTTTTGGTTCATCACCATCCACCAGGCTGATGTGTTGGTGGCTCTGTTCACATCACCATCCACCAGGCTGGGCGTTGGTGGCTCTTGTTCATCAACACCATCCACCAGGCTTGATGTGTTGGTGGCTCTTGTTCATCACCATCCACCAGGCTGGTGTGTTGATGGTTTGCTCATCACCATCCACCAGGCTGGTGTGTTGGTGGCTCTTGTTCATCACCATCCACCAGGCTGATGTGTGTTGATGGCTCTTGTTCATCATCATCCACCAGGCTGGACTTCTGGGGGAGGTGTGATGAGACCAGCCCACAAGGATGATGCTAGTGTTTACATTGGTTCTATTAACACCCTTAGTTGTCTGAGCTGGCTGGTCATTAGTAACTACTACACACTAGTTAACAAGCATTGTAAAAAGAGTTCAACCTGCCTAGTTGACCTCTGGCCTAAATTATGGTTCAGCCGAGTCTTGGCTGGGAGGTGTACTGCAGTTAGTTTTATTTCTACTGTTTTTTTATTATGCTGTAGTGATTTACATTGTAAAAGCAATATTGTTTTTATATTTTTCTCCCAGGTGGATTTCAATATTTTATACACAACTTGCCTTTAAATTTCTCTGCCCCTGAAAGTCATAAGGGGTTTTACTTAATGAAACTGATTAATTCGTCACCGAGTTACAAATACTTGTTCCTTTTAATGGCATTGAGAAACTAATTTGAATAAGTCATTAATACAAAATTCAGCCTGTTTTCATTTACATAACAATACAGTACTTCTAAAAAATTTTTTGAGCTGATTCATTGAAAGAAGTTAGTAGTAATAGTGTATGGTCTTGGCATCACAGGACCACCCTACACCCACCTCACTTTGTTACCACTACAAATATCTCCATTGCTGTACAGTATATAACATGTCCTGTAATGTTTTAAGTCTTGGCTAATATTTGTATGTTAACTTATCAAGTCTCAAATTACTCGATAGGTGTTGGTAAATGTACAGTCCCCTTCACTAGTGTGTTTACAGTGGCTCATCAGGTTTTGTGCAGTGTGGCAGCCTTGTGTTTGTTTACATAGAACAGAAGGAAAGTAGCAATAGTAAACATACTACGGAATCAAATTAAAACAATATTAAAACAAATACCTCGCCACATATATCTATGTACAGTATTATTTAATCTTCATAAGAAAACTAACATCCTCTTGTGGCCTTGGTAATGTGCTGGAGGCTTAGTGTTGCAATTCAATATTGTTTATGAAAGCTTTTTGATGGTGGACACACTAGTATACATATAAGGAACATTGGTTAGGTAGCAGGGCAGTTGGGGTGCCCCAGGGAGGTCAGCGTCCCTGCCTATGTCAGCTTTTATCTTGGGTTTGGATCATCCAAAACCTATTTGAGGAACCCCCAACTCAGATGGAAACCTAATCTGCCTGACAAATTATACTCCTGACGTTTTGGTTGAATAAGACTTGTCTGAAAATCTTAATTATGGCTGATAGTTAAGTTTGGGGAACTGGAAAGCCAAAAGCACACAAAGCTGGATAAAGATCAGCCTTAATGGAGTAATGTGATCCCAGAATGATGGCATGACACTTGGGATGGTAGGAATGAGAGTTTGGAAAAAGTCCCTTTTTCTAAAACGCCTGAATCTGCTTTAAGGTAACAAGTACTGATGAAGATGAACTCAGATTCAATGGAATAATTAATTAAAGACTTGAACATTTGTACAAGTTATTTTCCTGAGGTTGATAAAAAATTACTTTCCAATTCTGTTTGAAAGTTAGTACAATAAGGATGGAAATTGTAAAGGTTTTAATTTCCTGCAATAGTGGACTTTGTCCTTAAGGCATGTTAGAAAAATTGATCCACTTGAAGGATAACGAGAAGTAAAGCCATCAAGGTCAGCGCAATTTTCTAACCACAGTATTGGTGAATAAAATATTGCCAACAGAATAGAGAGACTTGGATATGGTGGCCATTTGGATACCTGGACAAATATACCAATGTTTGTGTTACCCATTAAGTGTGACACTATCTGTGGCAGACACTGATCCTACAGAGAAGAGATCATAGAATGCAGCCGTAAAATATCCAGTACCATCCCTCGGTACAACCTACCTCGACAAGAACCAAGACCAAGTAGTGACAAGGACCTGTGTTGATAAGCTGAAGTTCTCTGAACTAGACGGCTCGTCCTTCATAATGCTGCTCGAGAGTGGAGTACTCTTCCCACCTGGTCCCCAATATGTGTTAGAGACTAGCTGACTGAAACTGTCCAGAGGAGGGCCACTTGACTGGTGCCTGCACTGTGGTACCCAGAGACATTAAAACACCTGCAGCTTATTCTATAGGCAGGCAAAGGGTGACTTAATGCAACTCTGTAATACCTCGGAGCATATTAGTACTTTGCCAAGGCTTTTGATAGCGTGGCCCATGAAAGGTTGAAAATTAAACCAGAGACTTTCTCTTTGACCACAACCAGTGTATGGTGACAAATGGCATGAAATTGTCATGCTTACCCTTTACAAGCAGGGTACCATAAGGCACTGTACTGGGCCCATTGTTGTTTGTTTCATAAGTGACCTGCCATGATCTATACACTCCTCCATATAAATGTTTATGGACGATGTGGAGTTATTCAGGAAATTAAGAACTGAACATTGTGCAGAGCTACAGAAAGACCTGTCAGCTTCATCTGTGGTCTAAGGAATGGCTGTTAAGATTCAACGTTACCAAATGCAAGATAACTTACCAACAGTAAGGAGGCATATCACATGTCCCAACTGAACAAAGAAAAAGCATTAATGGAGACCAAATGTGAAAAGGCCTGGGTGTGTATGTCGACAATAAACTGAAGTTCTCGGACCATTGTGAGAAGAAGGTGAGTGACTAAGCTAGTAAGTCTTTACTGTACTGTAATTTTTCCTCTTCTCCACTCATCGCCTTGTCAGTCATTTGGTTGGTTAGTTAAATCTGTTACACACTGTTGGCAAGTTCAGATACCTGATGGTCCGTCCCTCATAACACTTTAAAAGTGAGGTGCTTCCCCTTGTGGACTACTGTCACCCTTTCTGGTCCCTGAGATATGCAAGAGGCTGTCAGTTGATTGAAAATGTCCAAAGGGCCACCAGATGGTGCCTGCACTATGGCACCTCAGTTAACCAGAGATATGAGAACACCTACAACTGCCTATCTTATGATAGACAGGCAAAGTGTGAATTAATATAAGTTCATAAACACCTCAGAGGACAGTACTCACTTGAGTGTCCCTATCTTGATTCTCGACTTATGTTGGGACGGTGGTCTCCCTGCTACGGCAGAGGCTTCAGAGATTATTTTTACCCAACCTCAGTAATTTTACAGTTATTAGCTATTGTTGCACTGCTCTCCAGGCCTTGGCTTATGTCTCATCACCCCATCCCTTGGTTATAGCTACTTACAGTGGCTGTTTCTCATTCCATGTTGGGGCCGGAACACAGTTTTTGCTGGGTACTGGCACGTGGGGAGGAGGGAAAATGAGCGTGCTGATGCTGTGGCAAAAGCAGCCGCTTCTCACCCTGTGTCACCTCATTCCCCTCTCTTGTCTTCCCAGCGAACTCAGATGTTGGAATGTAGACTATGTCTCGCTGCCATACGGCAGGGTGGGGAGGACTGCCGATTGATATACGTGCAGCTCTGTAGATAATTTCAGCTCCCTGCAGCTGAAGACACAGGTGCAGAGTCTACCAAAGGCTTGAGATGCACATTTGATCCGATGTTGAATCTCTTCATCAATGTGGTGGACAGGTGGGAGCCAAGATACTGTAAGTGGGTAACATTAGAGAGGATAGTACCATTAAGCTGGATGGATGGTGGAGTTGTGGCTGAACCAGGGGCAGGCTGAAAGAGAATCTGAGTCTTTCATACATTCACCTCAAGGCCGAAGTGTGTATACGCATCTGCGTAGGTGTTCACGATCTCCTGTAGGTCCTGTTCAGTGTGAGCGACAAGGGTGAGGTCGTCTGCATGCTGAAGTTCAGTGATTGAAGCAGCCGACACCTTTGTTCCTCCCTGGAGTTGTCTTGTGTTGAAAAGACCTCCCCCCCCCCTTCATCTGGTACTCGATGTCCACCCCGCCGGCTAAATTGACACTGGTGCCAGTACACGTCCTTGTTTTACCCCTGTTTAGATGGGGAAGATCTCAGACTGGGTACCATTGTGCAGGACACTGCCATTCATGCCATCTTAGAGATGCCTCACTATGGTGAGCAACCAAAACAACTGAGGGTCTGCCAAAGGGCCTCCCTGTTGACTCAGTTGGAGGCCTTAGTAAGGTTGATGAAGGCCATGTACAAGTATGACGCTGTGACGCTGTTCTCTGCATTTTTCCTCTGTCTGACGGGCAGTGATGATCATTTCAGCAGTGCCACTGGATGGCCTAAAGCCACATTGAGATTCTGGGAGAAAGTTTTCCGCCTCAGGAAGAAGTCTGTGTAGGAGGACTCCGGTGATAATCTTGCCAGCTATGGACAGTACCGTGATCCCATGGTGGTTGCCACAGTCTGACTGGTCTCTCTTGTTCTTATAAATATTGACGATGGAGGCGTCTTTAAGATCTTGGGGGGGGGATTTCCTCTTCCTCCCATATATTCTCCAGGAGAGAGTAGACACAGCTGGTAAACAGAGGTCCTCCTGCTTTATGCATCAGGCCTTGAGGCTTTGTTGTTTTTCATCTGCTTGATGGCAGTAGCTACCTAATCACAGAATGGAGGATAGCTGAGGTGGATCAGTTCTGGATGCTGAAGGACCTGCTGGGTAGTCAAGACATCCACATTGTTAATTCAGTTGAGCAACGAATGGCAGAGCTCTTTCCAGAGCTGACAGATGCCTTCTTCGTCTTTAATTAGGGATTTGCCATAGGATGAGTGGAGGGGAGCCGCACCATTAGTAGTTGGCCTATACATTGCTTTAGTGGAGTTAAAAAATTCATGCATCTTATGATAATCCAAATTTGTTTGCATTTCTCATGTTTATTTTTCAACACTTACATAGTGTGTCTTATAGGCCACACACACACTCATGTTCAGGTTATCTCATAGTTCACACACACACAAGTACAGGGTATCTCATAATTCACACACACACTCATGTTCAGGTTATCTCATAGTTCACACACACACAAGTACAGGGTATCTTATAGTTCACACACACACACAAGTACAGGGTATCTCTTCACACACACACAAGTACAGGTATCTCATAGTTCACACACACACAAGTACAGGGTATCTTATAGTTCACACACACACACACAAGTACAGGGTGTCTTATAGTTCACACACACACACAAGTACAGGGTGTCTTATAGTTCACACACACACACACAAGTACAGGGTGTCTTATAGTTCACACACACCGCCAGGGAATCTTATAGTTCACACACACACACGTCCAGGGTATCTTATAGTTCACACACACACGTCCAGGTGTCTTATAGTTCGACACACACGTACAGGGTGTCTTATAGTTCACACACACACAAGTACAGGTATCTTATAGTTCACACACACACACGTCCAGGGTATCTTATAGTTCACACACACCGCCAGGGTATCTTATAGTTCACACACACACACGTCCAGGGTGTCTATAGTTCACAGACACACACACGTACAGGGTGTCTTATAGTTCACACACACACACAAGTACAGGGTATCTTATAGTTCACACACACACGTCCAGGGTATCTTATAGTTCACACACACCGCCAGGGTATCTTATAGTTCACACACACACACGTCCAGGGTGTCTTATAGTTCACACACACACACACACACACGTCCAGGGTATCTTATAGTTCACACACAAGTCCAGGGTGTCTTATAGTTCACACACACGTCCAGGGTATCTTATAGTTCACACACACACACACACACAAACCAGGGTGTCTTATAGTTCACACACACACACACGTCCAGGGTATCTTATAGTTCACACACACCTCCAGGGTGTCTTAGCAGTCTCACACACACACACGTCCAGGGTATCTTATAGTTCACACACACACACGACCAGGGTATCTTATAGTTCACACACACACAAGTGCAGGGTGTCTTATAGTTACACACACACAAAAGTACAGGGTATCTTATAGTTCACACACACACACACACACACGTCCAGGGTATCTTATACAGTAGTTCACTCACACACAAGTGCAGGTTGTCTTATAGTTCACACACACACAAATACAGGGTGTCGTTTAGTTCTCACACACACACAAGTACAGGGTGTCTTATAGTTCACACACACGTCCAGGGTATCTTATAGTTCACACACACACAAGTACAGGGTGTCTTTTAGTTCACACACACGTCCAGGGTATCTTATAGTTCACACACACACAAGTACAGGGTGTCTTATAGTTCACACACACACACACAAGTACAGGGTGTCTTATAGTTCACACACACACACAACGTCCAGGGTGTGCTATAGTTCACACACACACGTCCAGGGTGTCTTATAGTTCACACACACAAGTACAGGGTGTACATAGTTCACACACACACGTCCAGGGTGTCTTATAGTTCACACACACACAAGTACAGGGTGGCCTTATGGTTCACAATACACACGTCCAGGTATCTTATAGTTCACACACACAAGTACAGGGTAAGTCTTATAGTTCACACACACACACGTCCAGGGTGTCTTATAGTTCACACACACACACACGTCCAGGGTGTCTTATAGTTCACACACACACACGTCCAGGGTGTCTTATAGTTCACACACACACACACACACACTCATATACAGAGTATTCCACTTGTGCTCCTTCATTGACCAACACAAGTCTCTCATCAGTGTTTGGAGTTCTCTCCCTTAAAGTTCCTTCATTGACCAACACAAGTCTCTCATCAGTGTTTGGAGTTCTCTCCCTTAAAGTTCCTTCATTGACCAACACAAGTCTCTCATCAGTGTTTGGAGTTCTCTCCCTTAAAGTTCCTTCCCTCTTAGTTCCCTTCATTGACCAACACAAGTCTCTCATCAGTGTTGGTATTACAAGTGGTAATACTTGTTTTCTTTTCTTTATTTTGTTCAATGTTTCATAAGTCTTTCATGGGTGTTAATAATACATATATATATATTTCTTTCTTTTATTTTTTCAATGTTACAGGTGATGGCTGCTGCTTCCAGCTCCTTGGGTCCTGGCTGCTCCATCCATCTGGCCCCCTCTGCAGACAAGAGAGCCGCTGCGTCCTGGGCTCCATCCATCTGGCCCCCTCTGCAGACAAGAGGGCCGCTGCGTCCTGGGCTCCATCCATCTGGTCCCTCTGCAGACAAGAGGGCCGCTGCTTCCTGGGCTCCATCCATCTGGCCCCCTCTGCAGACAAGAGGGCAGCTGCTCCCTCCCAGTGGCTCACTCTTCAAGATATAAGAAGAGAGATTAGCAACTCTACTATTTCAAAGGCTACTCCTCTCCCCCTCCCCCTCTCCACTCCCTACTACTACTCTACCCTCACTCCTACCTACCTACCTACCTACCCCTTCCCCTTCCCCCTCCCCACCCCCCTTCCCCCCACCCCCCTTCCCCTCCCCCACCCCCCCCCCTCCCTTCCCCTCCCCCACCGCCATCTGCAAGAAAAAGAGAAGTGTGATTAGTATTCCCCACCCCTCCCTCTGCTGCCTCCACCACCACAGCTCCTGTAAAAGATGAGAGAATTGTCATTAGTATACACCTCCTCCCTCTGCTGCTGCTGCCACTCCTGTAAAATATGAGAAGTGTTAGTATATTGTACTGTATACTGGACCATACTTCCCTCACAACTGCTGCTTCAACCAACACCACTGCTGTCGCTGACATCACCACCACACTCCTGTAAAGAAAAGAGAATTATATGTAAAGCTAAATAATAAATATGAAGACTTACTCAAAACATTTAATTTTCCCAATATTAAAAGTAAATGTGAGCTGCTGATAATGTGGCCTCATCCACTGTACTACAGGGTGAGCATAAAGTCTTTCCCTGATTACAAACATTTATTACACAAAACATATGCTAGGAACAAACATACAGTACAGTTTTTTGCAAAGAAACTTTTTGTGATAAGGTACAAGTTGCAAAAAACTGTATGTTTGTACCTAACATATGTTTTGTGTAATAAATATTTGTAATCAGGGAAAGACTTTATGCTCACCCTGTAGTACTCAAGCTAACATGACCAACAAATATGAGCAAATTTCTCAAATATAAGAGAAAAAGGAACAAGTGAGACAAATAACTCACACACACTTGCCGGTGCTCCTCTCTTTCACTCTATCCTCTTGTCGGTTCACTAATCAGTCAAGTGGCTGGTCATTTTTCTGCTACACAGTTGACAAGTACTGGATATGTACAGGCTCTTGAATGTACCCACTCCAGTGTTGGTCAAGTCTGGTCTTCAAGGAACTCGCATCCAGTGCCGGCACAGCGGTCACTGGCAGGTCGTATATCTTCTGGCCAGTGGCATGAATCTTGTCATCTTTGGGTTGATCCAAGTTGTACGGGAACCTAAAATGAGGAGATCCGTCAACGTTAAGTGAATTTATTCCATAAATATCTGTACAAGGATAAACTTAACACTTGGTTTCTATAATTCATCAACTGATTTAAAGATGAGTCACGCAATATTATGAAGTGCATCTTAGTTTTCTCTCGTACTTTTACTGAACCACCTTACAATATTAACTGATATTTTTCAAGTAATCAAAAACAATATACAATAAACCCTGGCTAGTCACAGGGGTTAGGTTCCAAGGAATGGCACAAATTGGTAAAACCGTGAATAGCAACTTAGTGCACTACTGTATACTTACACTGTGTATGAAAAACTTAAGTCACTAATACTACTTACCTTCATATGTGGAAGTTTGGAGATGATGAAGTGTACTGTACATAGGGAGACATCTGGTTACTGAAGCATAGGGAGATCATCAGGATCACTGGTGGAAGAGGGTGATGCAATGGTGGGTGGTGGAGAGGCCTGCAGCCGGGAGGTGACAAATGGCCAGGAGAGGGAGACAAATCAGCTGGGTGAGCAGCCCAGCTGTTGGTCAGGTCTCTGTTACACACTGTTGGCAAGTACTGGGCATGAACTGGCTCCTAAATGTATCAGTGTTGGTCAAGTCTGGTCTTAAAGGCGCTCACGTCCAGTGCCGTCACAACAGTCACTGGCAGCTCATTACAAAGCCATCAAGGAGGATGACATCAAACACCAACTTCCTCCAGACCTGAAAATAAAACAATTATGTAGACATATTTTTGGGGCATTTATGAAAATTTATTCCATAAACATCACTTTCCTCAATGTAATCTAAGTTGTTCTATTAAGAAAAATTTCCCTTATATGTTAAAATTGTAACATTAATTTCCTATACTGCTTCCCATTCCAGTAAGGTACTGTTAAATGATTCACCTCAAGCAAAATGTTCTGTTAACTTTTCCCTTTACTTGCTAAACACTACATTGTAATCCTGTAGGACCAGACCCCACCTAAGCAAACCCTGGCTGGATATTAGGATGATTAAGTGATCTGTTTTAAGGCACTTGCAAAACTTATAATAATAATCATACCACTAAACCTTACACAGTATAATTATTAAACAATTACAAGACTGTTCACACCCAATCAAGACCTATATCATACAGGAGCAGTTGAAAGTGTGTGCGTGGTGAGTGCGTGGTGCGTGTGTGGTGCGTGTGTGGTGCGTGCGTGCATCGTGCGTGTGTGTGTGTGTGTGTGTGTGGGTTTTTACCGTTCATACTAGAGGGTCGAGGAAGCCACCACCAACTGATGCTCCTACGTCTCTAACAGGAATTGTGAAGCTCGTGGACGCTCCCTTCTTACTAGGATCTGACATCAGGGACGGGCGAGTCTCAGCCATACATATTGGAAGGTCACTGAAGCCCTGAAAAAGCCAATATATTTGATCATGTGTCCATCAATCAATCACCAACAACACTCGTACTAAACCTCATAAAATGCAGCAGAAAATTGTTGGATATTTTAATTGTTATATAACAGTACTGTACAGTATTACCAATCAAAGATAGACAAAACCTGTTGAGCAGAACCAACCAGTTATAAATGGATCAACTCTCCTTATACAGTACATCATTGGTACAGTTATATGACATTCTGCTGCAAGTTGCTAGAGGAGTCACACACACACACACATACATACTGTACTGTATATGCAAATGAACAAGATTAAACTCAGGTACCAAGGTGAATTACCCTTAATATACAGAATAATCAAAGTTATTTGATGATAGAGCAGTTTAGCAGCAGTTGTGGGTTAAGGCATGGGTCATATAACACACACATAAGCCTACTGTGTACTGACCTGTTTCCTGTAGTGGTTAGCTTAGGTTGGATGTATGTCGTCGGCGCCGTATATCTTCTGGCCAGTGGCAAGAATCTTGTCATCTTTGGGTTGATCCAAGTTGTACGGGAACCTAAAATGAGGAGATCTGTCAACGTTAAGTGAATTTATTCCATAAATATCTGTACAAGGATAAACTTAACACCTGGTTTCTATAATTCATCAACTGATTTAAAGATGAGTCACGCAACATTATGAAGTGGATCTTAGTTTTCTCTCGTACTTTTACTGAACCACCTTACAATATTAACTGATATTTTTCAAGTAATCAAAAACAATATACAATAAACCCTGGCTAGTCACAGGGGTTAGGTTCCAAGGAATGGCACAAATTGGTAAAACCGTGAATAGCAACTTAGTGCACTACTGTATACCTACACTGTGTATGAGAAACTTAAGTCACTAATACGACTTACCTTCATATGTGGAAGTTTGGAGCTTGATGAAGTGTACTGTACATAGGGAGACATCTGGTTACTGAAGCATAGGGAGATCATCAGGATCACTGGTGGAAGAGGGTGGGTGGTGGAGAGGCCTGCAGCCGGGAGGTGGCAAATGGCCAGGAGAGGGAGACAAATCAGCTGGGTGAGCAGCTGGTTCTTGAAAAACATCGCAATTGGTAGTTGTTTCCTCTTGGCTTTGAGGTCTTTAAACATTTCTTGGTACGGAAATAATACCTGGTTGATTCCTCGGACCATCCTAAGGCTCCGTTCCATGGAAGGGCCGTGGTCAACAATGGAATCAGCTACCACCTTTACCTGTCAAAATGGTTCACCCAAATTGTTCAAGCTCCAACCTTCTTGTTGTAATTCCATAATTTCTTCCTCTTCATCTCTCTCGGCACTTTATACCAACTCTTTCAAATTCTCTTCTGTCAGTTCCTCTCCATGCCCATCAATCAGCTCTTCCACGTCTTCAGCAGCCATATCCACAAACCCCTCACCACCCAACTGACGTGCAACACTCACAATGTCATTCACATCCTTTACTATAGACGGAAATCCCTGAAGTTATTCATACACTCAGGCCATAAGGTGCGCCAACAAGCATTAACTGTCTCTGGTTTGAGTTCATTGAATGCTTCACTAATGTAGTCTGCAATGCTGTACTCCTTCCAACGCTTGCAAACATTGAGAGGCTGAATAAAAGCAGTGGTGTTAGGGGTACTGTAGGAACACCCTCTACAACTGGGTGGCCTGGTGCATTGTCTATCAATAGTAACACACTGAATTCCATCTTCTTGGAGGCAAGATACTTTTCCACTTCCAGGATGAAGCATTTATGGAACCAATCCATGAATGCTTGCACAGTTACCCATGACTTTTTGTTGGACTGCCAAAAAACTGGCAAAAGATTCTTGTTTTCACCCTTTAAAGCCCGAGGGTTTGCCGAGCGGTAAAGAAAGCCAGGTTTGTCAGGGTCATCACTGACTTGCCTTTTACATTTCACTCGACTAGCATCACTAGCAGTCTTTTAGGGGCCATTTTCACACAGTATCACAAAAGTTTTGAGAGTACAACATGAGATGCTGTGTCACAGGCAATGGCTGAGCACAAACAGAGGGAGAGGAGACACTGCAGGCACGTGGGGTGACTCATTGTGCTGCAGGAGAGGCTTGCCACCATAGCCACCATCTACTTACTGTGAATCGTGGAAATTGTAAATTGCAAACCTATGAATGGGCAAGGGTTTACTGTAATCAGCAATCTCTTTAACATAATATGTTAAATGTCTTCAAGCTTCCACAATAAATTACTGTTGCAGTTTTTGTTTATCCTCTCCTCTTCCCCACTTGGGCTGTTGGTCAGGTCTCAGTTACACACTGTTGGCAAGTACTGGGCATGAACTGGCTCCTGAATGTATCAGTGTTGGTCAAGTCTGGTCTTAAAGGCGCTCACGTCCAGTGCCGTCACATCAGTCACTGGCAGCTCATTACAAAGCCATCAAGGAGGATTACATCAAACACCAACTTCCTCCAGACCTGAAAATAAAACAATTATGTAGACATATTTTTTGGGCATAAATGAAAATTTACTCCATAAACATCACTTTCCTCAATGTAATCTTAGTTGTTTTATTAAGAAAAATTTCCCTTATACGTACAAATTGTAACATTAATTTCCTATACTGCTTCCCATTCCAGTAAGGTACTGTTAAATGATTCACCTCAAGCAAAATGTTCTGTTAACTTTTCCCTTTACTTGCTAAACACTACATTGTAATCCTGTAGGACCAGACCCCACCTAAGCAAACCCTGGCTGGATATTAGGATGATTAAGTGATCTGTTTTAAGGCACTTGCAAAACTTATAATAATAATCATACCACTAAACCTTACACAGTATAATTATTAAACAATTACAAGACTGTTCACACCCAATCAAGACCTATATCATACAGGAGCAGTTGAAAGTGCGTGCGTGGTGCTTGCGTGGTGCGTGCGTGGTGCGTGCGTGCTGCATGCGTGGTGCGTGCGTGCATCGTGCGTGTGTGTGTGTGTGGGTTTTTACCGTTCATACTAGAGGGTCGAGGAAGCCACCACCAACTGATGCTCCTACGTCTCTCACAGGAATTGTGAAGCTCGTGGACGCTCCCTTCTTACTAGAATCTGACATCAGGGACGGGTGAGTCTCAGCCATACATATTGGAAGGTCACTGAAGCCCTGAAAAAGCCAATATATTTGATCATGTGTCCATCAATCAATCACCAACAACACTCGTACTAAACCTCATAAAATGCAGCAGAAAATTGTTGGATATTTTAATTGTTATATAACAGTACTGTACAGTATTACCAATCAAAGATAGACAAAACCTGTTGAGCAGAACCAACCAGTTATAAATGGATCAACTCTCCTTATACAGTACATCATTGGTACAGTTATATGACATTCTGCTGCAAGTTGCTAGAGGAGTCACACACACACACACACATATATATATTCAAACATGCGCACACACCTCTGACTTTATCGTCAGTTTCAGAGAATTGATCTCCTAAATCAGCCAGTCTCCCTCACTATCAGCTCTGTCTACCTCCAGTAATCACCAGATCCTTCTCTCTATCCTCCCTGTCTACAGATTTCTTCCCTTCAGTTGTGAATGTTAATATGGAGTCTGTAATCCGTATTCACTTTACATTCTCACACTTTACACACTGTAATGCATTATTTCAGCATTCTACACACTTTACTGTATTATTTCAGCATTCTACACACTATACTGCATTATTTCAGTATTCTACACACTGTACTGCATTATTTCAGCATTCTACACACTGTACTGTATTATTTCAGCATTCTACACACTGTACTGTATTATTTCAGCATTCTACACACTGTACTGCATTATTTCAGCATTCTACACACTGTACTGCATTATTTCAGCATTTAACAAGATCTTACCATATATAGATAATAATGGTTGCCCCTCGTGTAACAAGGATGACCGGCCCAAGAGCCACCTAGGCATGAATTTGTTTAAGGTGTAGAAGCTGTCAGCAACACAACAACCACACCCTGAGTTAACGAGCTGCATGACCCAGTGTCAAGGAATAGTCCGAGAAGACCGGACAACTCGCCAACTGCACTGGCTAACCATTAACCCGGAATACGATCCGCAAATCGATTAACATCCAGGTTCCCAATTACTGCTGGGTAGACAGAGGCAAATGGCAGAAAGAAACTTGCCCATAGCTTCACGCTGCCCGGGGATCGAACCCGAGTCCACTCGCTTGTGAGGCAAGCATGCTGACCATTACACCAGAGGTGCATCATGGTGGCTCTGGAAGGTAAATTATTTTTAATAAATAAAAAAAATAAAAACTTAAGAGTCATAACTTAAGTCTTTGGCCGCTGCATTTGTCAGTTGTTGGAGATGTGCACGAGGGTGGTGGTTGTTCCTGTACTCAACAGGTGGGGGTAGTTGTTCCTGTACTCAACAGGTGAGGTAGTGCTGTACTCAACAGGTGAGGTAGTTGCTCCAGTACTCAACAGGTGAGGTAGTTGCTCCAGTACTCAACAGGTGAGGTAGTTGCTCCAGTACTCAACAGGTGAGGTAGTTGCTCCAGTACTCAACAGGTGAGGTAGTTGCTCCAGTACTCAACAGGTGAGGTAGTTGCTCCAGTACTCAACAGGTGAGGTAGTTGCTCCAGTACTCAACAGGTGAGGTAGTTGCTCCAGTACTCAACAGGTGAGGTAGTTGCTCCAGTACTCAACAACCATCTGTAAAGAAGATATATCTATTATTATACTGTAGTCAAATCACAAAGCATCATTTTATTACAACATTCCTTAACCCTGTATGATGTAGTGTGGCCAGACAGAACTGATCCTGAGGGTCACCATCAGGTTATTGGTCCAGTGAACACAATATCCTGGTGTATTTTTGTGTGTCATGTGAACAGTGACCTACAGAAGCCCTCTCACCACAGCAATAAAACAACATATACAAGATTAATACATGGTGGTGCAGAATGTGTGTAAAATTACTCATTACAAATACGAGGCGAACATTCTCCCTCCATTTTGTACTGTACTGTTATTTAACAAATATAATTAAGGGCCTAAGACATATAGATAAATTATGTGTGTTGTCTAGCTAATAAAAGGTGCATGTGTATGGTAACAGTGTTTTTCTTTGCCTAAAAATGGATATAAAGGAATATAAACACATCACTTGTAAAGGAGTGGAACCTAACACAACCTAACCAAACGTAACTTATCCTAATATAACTTAATTTATTGTGACCAAACCTAATTTGTCTTAATCTAATCTAACCAAACCTAATGTAACCTAACATATCCTAACCCAACTAAAATAATATAATGTACTGTGGTTCCTAATAATCCTTAAATCTTTATATTTTTATAATTTTTTATTAATAATCTGTAACAAATTTTATTTTGTTAAATTATTACTAAAGTTCCATTATGTGAACTTTTAGTTATTACAATTTCTATATCTAAGGTTAATTTCTTTAATATAACTCTATCTTGAATTAACTACATAATAATTATTCCATATCTAGTTAATAAGTAATAACATTCTTCTTATTATTCTTTATTATTATTATTATCAACAACAGAATCTCGAGAATATTATCTTTACATTCAATATTTCAGACAAATCAAAGTTAATTTTCTTCCCGCCCAAATGTCCTGTATTATTACTATTGTTATTGTTATTATTAGCCATTTAATTACACGTGGTGTCTTTAGTACTACGATAACACCTTTAAACTCATTCAAAGTCATTTAATTAAAGCTTTAATCTCATTCAAAGTCATTTAATTAAAGCTTTAATCTCATTCAAAGTCATTTAATTAAAGCTTTAATCTCATTCAGTCATTTAATTAAAGCTTTAAACTCATTTAATTAAAGCTTTAATCTCATTCAGTCATTTAATTAAAGCTTTAATCTCATTCAGTCATTTAATTCCAGTGTTTAAATCTCATTCATGAGTTTGTTTACATCCGTTTTCTCTGATGTTATAAAAGAAAACGAAACTTTTGTATGGGAGGACTTTTTTACTTGTTTATTGTGGTAGGTAAAGTCCCCTTCACTAGTGCTTTTACAAGGACTTGTCATAGAAACATTCCTTAAATCATTATATTGAGATATTTGTTTTAATATTGTTTTAATGTGACTCCATAGTATGTTTACTATTGCAAGTTTCCTTCTGTCTAATGTAAATAAACACAACTCTACCACAAAACCTGATGAGCCCCTATAAACGCAGTAAGGTTAGGAACTGAAAGTTAATTTTGATGTATATTTTCTGCTAGGTACACCATCAGAAATCTTGTAATAGTTTATTTTAAGCATCGTCTGCTCTACAAACAAAATCAAACAACAATAAATAATGCAGTATTTTTGGTGATTTAAGTAAGAACCACAAATAAAATATTAAGTCTTATTTCAGCAAAATATGAACCACTCAGCACTAGTAAACTGAGTTAACATTGCTCGGTGGTGCACACTTTCTTAAGGTATATACATTTATATTCCTTGTTTGATCAATGAAGCACCAAGAGTGAGTTGATAGTAATGAATGGAAAAACTAATTACATGCTGTATCATAGTAATTTTTATCACTGATCGAGCAGTTAGCCGCTTGGACGATCGGTCACTATGTTAAGCACTGTTGGCAAGTACTGGGCATGTACTGGCTTCTGAATGTATCTCAACCTTCAATTTTGTCTGCCAATATATTGTGACACATAAAACAATCTTCTATAATAATTTTTCCAGTCAATTTCTCATCCATATATTAACAAACTGTGCACAAACTATTTCAATATCCTATATCCATAACCTATGAGCTGAGACAGGAACTATGAGTAAATAACCTCATTATTAAGGATTTAACATTATATATCCAGACTAAAGATAAAAATAACTCAATATAGCGAGAAAAATGTTGGTGACAAACCCTAAATAAGTAAATAAACACAAATAACAGCAACAGGTGTTAACCAGGCAACCATAAACAGACCTCAGTGACAGGAACAATTAATACAATATAAAATAAAATCACTAAAATTCTGTGTGATTATGGTAGAATTAAACTTGTAGATGATGACAATTTACCTTATTGTAGAGGCTGGTACAAGTGTTCTCTTAAGTGGTGTTGGTGTTTACGGGTGCTGTTAAAGCCCACCTCCTGGGCCCTCGTAGATTCTCTTCCTGTCACCTCACAAGGACTCCGGCTCATACTTTACACTGAATTAATACCTTCTTGAGTAGTTCATTTCCTTCCTCTCAAAACTATTACGCGTATTAATCTCTATTAATGTTTTATGGCAAATATTAAAATCTAAATCACTTGGAGCTGCCGAAAGCCAGAGTTAAATCTCAACAATGGCGACCAATAGAAAACGGATTATGGCCAATAGAAAAGAAAATGGTGTATGTTTTTCTCATATATGACGGTTTATCATAACTTTAGGGAGTAATGACTATGAATTAAAGAAGAAATAGGAATTAAATGATATGAATATTACTTAATTAAACTTAAAACACACGTCACAGCTCCTAATTCCCCTGGTTTGAGCTGTATAAGCCAGTCTTCTCATTCTCTATCAACTTTTTTAAGGAGTGACTGTGTTATTTTCGACAACTCAGCTCCCGGGGCTACACCATAATATTTCTTATATGATTATATTTATTTTATGAACTTGAAATTTCCAAAACTGATAAAACAAAGGATGTATTCATTTCAAAGCCAGTTTAAGCTTTTTTCGTACAAATCTAATCGTGTTTTTTAATGTAAATTTGTGCCTTGCTCATTTCATTTATCATTTCACCTTTTATCCTCTTATTGGACGTTCAGGCGGTAAGTGTATATGTTAATTTATTATGAACTTTATTGTCAAGTATCAGTAAAGAAGGAAACTTTAATAACCATCGAAAATCTGTCGTATTTGGTAGTGTCACCCTGAATAACGCCCTTCTCACATCTGTCCCCGGCCGAGGATTGAACATAGGACACAAGTGAGAGATATTGTACTTTACTCTTACTTTACTTTATTCTCTACGCCTCTGGTCGGCTTGTTAGCTCCTTGGGCAGTTAGTCACGACTCAGTTACACACTGTTGGCAAGTACTGGGCATGCACCGGCTCTTGAATGTACCTTAACGTGCTCCAGTATTGGTCAAGTCTGGTCTTGAAAGAGCTCACATTCGGTGCCGTCACAACACTTTCTGGCAGGTTGTTCCAAGAGTTTACAACTCTCACTCCGAAAAAGTTTGCCCTCACAGTTTTCTGGACCTGCGGCTTCTTC